>NC_086381.1:73343836-73444335 GCF_036588685.1 Mytilus trossulus
ATAGATTAAACGTCCCCTATCATACGTATCACATACTAGTATCTGCTATAACTTGTACGAACTGAGAGTGAGGAGGCTCAGAAGTCAAAACATAATAAGTCTAAATATTGAAATTGCTGCCGTCTAAAAGTTCACAGGTTAGCAGCCTTTCTTGTTACTGTCTATGTGGTGCTTATATATAAACATTGTATCACTTCTCAGTAGCTAGATAGAGTTGTAGCTTTTCATCAAATTAAGCAGCAGCTTAAAGTGTTGCTTTGAAATGCAATGATTGCCACTTTATTTGAACTTAAAACAAAAGAGGTGTGCCTTCAGGGGTAGGGTTTGAACGGAGGAATTTAACATAGAAAGCAATGGGACCATGAATTAGTCGTGTCCTTCCTATAAATTTGCGAAAGAAACTCATTTTGTATTTTATCATTTAGCAGATTACTGTCAACAGTTTCAGAAAAGGTATCAATCAAAGGCATTGAAATTCTAGTTTGAACCACATTTTTGGTGTCTTAAGAAGAAAGTAGTTATAAAAGACAGAAAATACACGTCAAGTCTAAACAGTAAGTATACAATTAAGCTGTATTCTAGTATTTTAAAGTTGCATGCAATATGACATAATTATGCACGGGACAAACTATTGAACGGGACAAACTTAAATTGACCTAAAAGTCAATTACAGGAAGTAGTTGGATACTATTCATGATATATACGTATGGTGAAGTTAAGCTTGGCACTGTGTTTAGGGTTCACAGTTACTATACCTCCGATCCGATGCATTTTATAGGTATAGATTAAACGTCCCCTATCATACGTATCACATACTAGTATCTGCTATAACTTGTACGAACTGAGAGTGAGGAGGCTCAGAAGTCAAAACATAATAAGTCTAAATATTGAAATTGCTGCCGTCTAAAAGTTCACAGGTTAGCAGCCTTTCTTGTTACTGTCTATGTGGTGCTTATATATAAACATTGTATCACTTCTCAGTAGCTAGATAGAGTTGTAGCTTTTCATCAAATTAAGCAGCAGCTTAAAGTGTTGCTTTGAAATGCAATGATTGCCACTTTATTTGAACTTAAAACAAAAGAGGTGTGCCTTCAGGGGTAGGGTTTGAACGGAGGAATTTAACATAGAAAGCAATGGGACCATGAATTAGTCGTGTCCTTCCTATAAATTTGCGAAAGAAACTCATTTTGTATTTTATCATTTAGCAGATTACTGTCAACAGTTTCAGAAAAGGTATCAATCAAAGGCATTGAAATTCTAGTTTGAACCACATTTTTGGTGTCTTAAGAAGAAAGTTGTTATAAAAGACAGAAAATACACGTCAAGTCTAAACAGTAAGTATACAATTAAGCTGTATTCTAGTATTTTAAAGTTGCATGCAATATGACATAATTATGCACGGGACAAACTATTGAACGGGACAAACTTAAATTGACCTAAAAGTCAATTACAGGAAGTAGTTGGATACTATTCATGATATATACGTATGGTGAAGTTAAGCTTGGCACTGTGTTTAGGGTTCACAGTTACTATACCTCCGATCCGATGCATTTTATAGGTATAGATTAAACGTCCCCTATCATACGTATCACATACTAGTATCTGCTATAACTTGTACGAACTGAGAGTGAGGAGGCTCAGAAGTCAAAACATAATAAGTCTAAATATTGAAATTGCTGCCGTCTAAAAGTTCACAGGTTAGCAGCCTTTCTTGTTACTGTCTATGTGGTGCTTATATATAAACATTGTATCACTTCTCAGTAGCTAGATAGAGTTGTAGCTTTTCATCAAATTAAGCAGCAGCTTAAAGTGTTGCTTTGAAATGCAATGATTGCCACTTTATTTGAACTTAAAACAAAAGAGGTGTGCCTTCAGGGGTAGGGTTTGAACGGAGGAATTTAACATAGAAAGCAATGGGACCATGAATTAGTCGTGTCCTTCCTATAAATTTGCGAAAGAAACTCATTTTGTATTTTATCATTTAGCAGATTACTGTCAACAGTTTCAGAAAAGGTATCAATCAAAGGCATTGAAATTCTAGTTTGAACCACATTTTTGGTGTCTTAAGAAGAAAGTAGTTATAAAAGACAGAAAATACACGTCAAGTCTAAACAGTAAGTATACAATTAAGCTGTATTCTAGTATTTTAAAGTTGCATGCAATATGACATAATTATGCACGGGACAAACTATTGAACGGGGCAAACTTAAATTGACCTAAAAGTCAATTACAGGAAGTAGTTGGATACTATTCATGATATATACGTATGGTGAAGTTAAGCTTGGCACTGTGTTTAGGGTTCACAGTTACTATACCTCCGATCCGATGCATTTTATAGGTATAGATTAAACGTCCCCTATCATACGTATCACATACTAGTATCTGCTATAACTTGTACGAACTGAGAGTGAGGAGGCTCAGAAGTCAAAACATAATAAGTCTAAATATTGAAATTGCTGCCGTCTAAAAGTTCACAGGTTAGCAGCCTTTCTTGTTACTGTCTATGTGGTGCTTATATATAAACATTGTATCACTTCTCAGTAGCTAGATAGAGTTGTAGCTTTTCATCAAATTAAGCAGCAGCTTAAAGTGTTGCTTTGAAATGCAATGATTGCCACTTTATTTGAACTTAAAACAAAAGAGGTGTGCCTTCAGGGGTAGGGTTTGAACGGAGGAATTTAACATAGAAAGCAATGGGACCATGAATTAGTCGTGTCCTTCCTATAAATTTGCGAAAGAAACTCATTTTGTATTTTATCATTTAGCAGATTACTGTCAACAGTTTCAGAAAAGGTATCAATCAAAGGCATTGAAATTCTAGTTTGAACCACATTTTTGGTGTCTTAAGAAGAAAGTTGTTATAAAAGACAGAAAATACACGTCAAGTCTAAACAGTAAGTATACAATTAAGCTGTATTCTAGTATTTTAAAGTTGCATGCAATATGACATAATTATGCACGGGACAAACTATTGAACGGGACAAACTTAAATTGACCTAAAAGTCAATTACAGGAAGTAGTTGGATACTATTCATGATATATACGTATGGTGAAGTTAAGCTTGGCACTGTGTTTAGGGTTCACAGTTACTATACCTCCGATCCGATGCATTTTATAGGTATAGATTAAACGTCCCCTATCATACGTATCACATACTAGTATCTGCTATAACTTGTACGAACTGAGAGTGAGGAGGCTCAGAAGTCAAAACATAATAAGTCTAAATATTGAAATTGCTGCCGTCTAAAAGTTCACAGGTTAGCAGCCTTTCTTGTTACTGTCTATGTGGTGCTTATATATAAACATTGTATCACTTCTCAGTAGCTAGATAGAGTTGTAGCTTTTCATCAAATTAAGCAGCAGCTTAAAGTGTTGCTTTGAAATGCAATGATTGCCACTTTATTTGAACTTAAAACAAAAGAGGTGTGCCTTCAGGGGTAGGGTTTGAACGGAGGAATTTAACATAGAAAGCAATGGGACCATGAATTAGTCGTGTCCTTCCTATAAATTTGCGAAAGAAACTCATTTTGTATTTTATCATTTAGCAGATTACTGTCAACAGTTTCAGAAAAGGTATCAATCAAAGGCATTGAAATTCTAGTTTGAACCACATTTTTGGTGTCTTAAGAAGAAAGTAGTTATAAAAGACAGAAAATACACGTCAAGTCTAAACAGTAAGTATACAATTAAGCTGTATTCTAGTATTTTAAAGTTGCATGCAATATGACATAATTATGCACGGGACAAACTATTGAACGGGACAAACTTAAATTGACCTAAAAGTCAATTACAGGAAGTAGTTGGATACTATTCATGATATATACGTATGGTGAAGTTAAGCTTGGCACTGTGTTTAGGGTTCACAGTTACTATACCTCCGATCCGATGCATTTTATAGGTATAGATTAAACGTCCCCTATCATACGTATCACATACTAGTATCTGCTATAACTTGTACGAACTGAGAGTGAGGAGGCTCAGAAGTCAAAACATAATAAGTCTAAATATTGAAATTGCTGCCGTCTAAAAGTTCACAGGTTAGCAGCCTTTCTTGTTACTGTCTATGTGGTGCTTATATATAAACATTGTATCACTTCTCAGTAGCTAGATAGAGTTGTAGCTTTTCATCAAATTAAGCAGCAGCTTAAAGTGTTGCTTTGAAATGCAATGATTGCCACTTTATTTGAACTTAAAACAAAAGAGGTGTGCCTTCAGGGGTAGGGTTTGAACGGAGGAATTTAACATAGAAAGCAATGGGACCATGAATTAGTCGTGTCCTTCCTATAAATTTGCGAAAGAAACTCATTTTGTATTTTATCATTTAGCAGATTACTGTCAACAGTTTCAGAAAAGGTATCAATCAAAGGCATTGAAATTCTAGTTTGAACCACATTTTTGGTGTCTTAAGAAGAAAGTTGTTATAAAAGACAGAAAATACACGTCAAGTCTAAACAGTAAGTATACAATTAAGCTGTATTCTAGTATTTTAAAGTTGCATGCAATATGACATAATTATGCACGGGACAAACTATTGAACGGGACAAACTTAAATTGACCTAAAAGTCAATTACAGGAAGTAGTTGGATACTATTCATGATATATACGTATGGTGAAGTTAAGCTTGGCACTGTGTTTAGGGTTCACAGTTACTATACCTCCGATCCGATGCATTTTATAGGTATAGATTAAACGTCCCCTATCATACGTATCACATACTAGTATCTGCTATAACTTGTACGAACTGAGAGTGAGGAGGCTCAGAAGTCAAAACATAATAAGTCTAAATATTGAAATTGCTGCCGTCTAAAAGTTCACAGGTTAGCAGCCTTTCTTGTTACTGTCTATGTGGTGCTTATATATAAACATTGTATCACTTCTCAGTAGCTAGATAGAGTTGTAGCTTTTCATCAAATTAAGCAGCAGCTTAAAGTGTTGCTTTGAAATGCAATGATTGCCACTTTATTTGAACTTAAAACAAAAGAGGTGTGCCTTCAGGGGTAGGGTTTGAACGGAGGAATTTAACATAGAAAGCAATGGGACCATGAATTAGTCGTGTCCTTCCTATAAATTTGCGAAAGAAACTCATTTTGTATTTTATCATTTAGCAGATTACTGTCAACAGTTTCAGAAAAGGTATCAATCAAAGGCATTGAAATTCTAGTTTGAACCACATTTTTGGTGTCTTAAGAAGAAAGTTGTTATAAAAGACAGAAAATACACGTCAAGTCTAAACAGTAAGTATACAATTAAGCTGTATTCTAGTATTTTAAAGTTGCATGCAATATGACATAATTATGCACGGGACAAACTATTGAACGGGACAAACTTAAATTGACCTAAAAGTCAATTACAGGAAGTAGTTGGATACTATTCATGATATATACGTATGGTGAAGTTAAGCTTGGCACTGTGTTTAGGGTTCACAGTTACTATACCTCCGATCCGATGCATTTTATAGGTATAGATTAAACGTCCCCTATCATACGTATCACATACTAGTATCTGCTATAACTTGTACGAACTGAGAGTGAGGAGGCTCAGAAGTCAAAACATAATAAGTCTAAATATTGAAATTGCTGCCGTCTAAAAGTTCACAGGTTAGCAGCCTTTCTTGTTACTGTCTATGTGGTGCTTATATATAAACATTGTATCACTTCTCAGTAGCTAGATAGAGTTGTAGCTTTTCATCAAATTAAGCAGCAGCTTAAAGTGTTGCTTTGAAATGCAATGATTGCCACTTTATTTGAACTTAAAACAAAAGAGGTGTGCCTTCAGGGGTAGGGTTTGAACGGAGGAATTTAACATAGAAAGCAATGGGACCATGAATTAGTCGTGTCCTTCCTATAAATTTGCGAAAGAAACTCATTTTGTATTTTATCATTTAGCAGATTACTGTCAACAGTTTCAGAAAAGGTATCAATCAAAGGCATTGAAATTCTAGTTTGAACCACATTTTTGGTGTCTTAAGAAGAAAGTAGTTATAAAAGACAGAAAATACACGTCAAGTCTAAACAGTAAGTATACAATTAAGCTGTATTCTAGTATTTTAAAGTTGCATGCAATATGACATAATTATGCACGGGACAAACTATTGAACGGGACAAACTTAAATTGACCTAAAAGTCAATTACAGGAAGTAGTTGGATACTATTCATGATATATACGTATGGTGAAGTTAAGCTTGGCACTGTGTTTAGGGTTCACAGTTACTATACCTCCGATCCGATGCATTTTATAGGTATAGATTAAACGTCCCCTATCATACGTATCACATACTAGTATCTGCTATAACTTGTACGAACTGAGAGTGAGGAGGCTCAGAAGTCAAAACATAATAAGTCTAAATATTGAAATTGCTGCCGTCTAAAAGTTCACAGGTTAGCAGCCTTTCTTGTTACTGTCTATGTGGTGCTTATATATAAACATTGTATCACTTCTCAGTAGCTAGATAGAGTTGTAGCTTTTCATCAAATTAAGCAGCAGCTTAAAGTGTTGCTTTGAAATGCAATGATTGCCACTTTATTTGAACTTAAAACAAAAGAGGTGTGCCTTCAGGGGTAGGGTTTGAACGGAGGAATTTAACATAGAAAGCAATGGGACCATGAATTAGTCGTGTCCTTCCTATAAATTTGCGAAAGAAACTCATTTTGTATTTTATCATTTAGCAGATTACTGTCAACAGTTTCAGAAAAGGTATCAATCAAAGGCATTGAAATTCTAGTTTGAACCACATTTTTGGTGTCTTAAGAAGAAAGTTGTTATAAAAGACAGAAAATACACGTCAAGTCTAAACAGTAAGTATACAATTAAGCTGTATTCTAGTATTTTAAAGTTGCATGCAATATGACATAATTATGCACGGGACAAACTATTGAACGGGACAAACTTAAATTGACCTAAAAGTCAATTACAGGAAGTAGTTGGATACTATTCATGATATATACGTATGGTGAAGTTAAGCTTGGCACTGTGTTTAGGGTTCACAGTTACTATACCTCCGATCCGATGCATTTTATAGGTATAGATTAAACGTCCCCTATCATACGTATCACATACTAGTATCTGCTATAACTTGTACGAACTGAGAGTGAGGAGGCTCAGAAGTCAAAACATAATAAGTCTAAATATTGAAATTGCTGCCGTCTAAAAGTTCACAGGTTAGCAGCCTTTCTTGTTACTGTCTATGTGGTGCTTATATATAAACATTGTATCACTTCTCAGTAGCTAGATAGAGTTGTAGCTTTTCATCAAATTAAGCAGCAGCTTAAAGTGTTGCTTTGAAATGCAATGATTGCCACTTTATTTGAACTTAAAACAAAAGAGGTGTGCCTTCAGGGGTAGGGTTTGAACGGAGGAATTTAACATAGAAAGCAATGGGACCATGAATTAGTCGTGTCCTTCCTATAAATTTGCGAAAGAAACTCATTTTGTATTTTATCATTTAGCAGATTACTGTCAACAGTTTCAGAAAAGGTATCAATCAAAGGCATTGAAATTCTAGTTTGAACCACATTTTTGGTGTCTTAAGAAGAAAGTTGTTATAAAAGACAGAAAATACACGTCAAGTCTAAACAGTAAGTATACAATTAAGCTGTATTCTAGTATTTTAAAGTTGCATGCAATATGACATAATTATGCACGGGACAAACTATTGAACGGGACAAACTTAAATTGACCTAAAAGTCAATTACAGGAAGTAGTTGGATACTATTCATGATATATACGTATGGTGAAGTTAAGCTTGGCACTGTGTTTAGGGTTCACAGTTACTATACCTCCGATCCGATGCATTTTATAGGTATAGATTAAACGTCCCCTATCATACGTATCACATACTAGTATCTGCTATAACTTGTACGAACTGAGAGTGAGGAGGCTCAGAAGTCAAAACATAATAAGTCTAAATATTGAAATTGCTGCCGTCTAAAAGTTCACAGGTTAGCAGCCTTTCTTGTTACTGTCTATGTGGTGCTTATATATAAACATTGTATCACTTCTCAGTAGCTAGATAGAGTTGTAGCTTTTCATCAAATTAAGCAGCAGCTTAAAGTGTTGCTTTGAAATGCAATGATTGCCACTTTATTTGAACTTAAAACAAAAGAGGTGTGCCTTCAGGGGTAGGGTTTGAACGGAGGAATTTAACATAGAAAGCAATGTGACCATGAATTAGTCGTGTCCTTCCTATAAATTTGCGAAAGAAACTCATTTTGTATTTTATCATTTAGCAGATTACTGTCAACAGTTTCAGAAAAGGTATCAATCAAAGGCATTGAAATTCTAGTTTGAACCACATTTTTGGTGTCTTAAGAAGAAAGTAGTTATAAAAGACAGAAAATACACGTCAAGTCTAAACAGTAAGTATACAATTAAGCTGTATTCTAGTATTTTAAAGTTGCATGCAATATGACATAATTATGCACGGGACAAACTATTGAACGGGACAAACTTAAATTGACCTAAAAGTCAATTACAGGAAGTAGTTGGATACTATTCATGATATATACGTATGGTGAAGTTAAGCTTGGCACTGTGTTTAGGGTTCACAGTTACTATACCTCCGATCCGATGCATTTTATAGGTATAGATTAAACGTCCCCTATCATACGTATCACATACTAGTATCTGCTATAACTTGTACGAACTGAGAGTGAGGAGGCTCAGAAGTCAAAACATAATAAGTCTAAATATTGAAATTGCTGCCGTCTAAAAGTTCACAGGTTAGCAGCCTTTCTTGTTACTGTCTATGTGGTGCTTATATATAAACATTGTATCACTTCTCAGTAGCTAGATAGAGTTGTAGCTTTTCATCAAATTAAGCAGCAGCTTAAAGTGTTGCTTTGAAATGCAATGATTGCCACTTTATTTGAACTTAAAACAAAAGAGGTGTGCCTTCAGGGGTAGGGTTTGAACGGAGGAATTTAACATAGAAAGCAATGGGACCATGAATTAGTCGTGTCCTTCCTATAAATTTGCGAAAGAAACTCATTTTGTATTTTATCATTTAGCAGATTACTGTCAACAGTTTCAGAAAAGGTATCAATCAAAGGCATTGAAATTCTAGTTTGAACCACATTTTTGGTGTCTTAAGAAGAAAGTAGTTATAAAAGACAGAAAATACACGTCAAGTCTAAACAGTAAGTATACAATTAAGCTGTATTCTAGTATTTTAAAGTTGCATGCAATATGACATAATTATGCACGGGACAAACTATTGAACGGGACAAACTTAAATTGACCTAAAAGTCAATTACAGGAAGTAGTTGGATACTATTCATGATATATACGTATGGTGAAGTTAAGCTTGGCACTGTGTTTAGGGTTCACAGTTACTATACCTCCGATCCGATGCATTTTATAGGTATAGATTAAACGTCCCCTATCATACGTATCACATACTAGTATCTGCTATAACTTGTACGAACTGAGAGTGAGGAGGCTCAGAAGTCAAAACATAATAAGTCTAAATATTGAAATTGCTGCCGTCTAAAAGTTCACAGGTTAGCAGCCTTTCTTGTTACTGTCTATGTGGTGCTTATATATAAACATTGTATCACTTCTCAGTAGCTAGATAGAGTTGTAGCTTTTCATCAAATTAAGCAGCAGCTTAAAGTGTTGCTTTGAAATGCAATGATTGCCACTTTATTTGAACTTAAAACAAAAGAGGTGTGCCTTCAGGGGTAGGGTTTGAACGGAGGAATTTAACATAGAAAGCAATGGGACCATGAATTAGTCGTGTCCTTCCTATAAATTTGCGAAAGAAACTCATTTTGTATTTTATCATTTAGCAGATTACTGTCAACAGTTTCAGAAAAGGTATCAATCAAAGGCATTGAAATTCTAGTTTGAACCACATTTTTGGTGTCTTAAGAAGAAAGTTGTTATAAAAGACAGAAAATACACGTCAAGTCTAAACAGTAAGTATACAATTAAGCTGTATTCTAGTATTTTAAAGTTGCATGCAATATGACATAATTATGCACGGGACAAACTATTGAACGGGACAAACTTAAATTGACCTAAAAGTCAATTACAGGAAGTAGTTGGATACTATTCATGATATATACGTATGGTGAAGTTAAGCTTGGCACTGTGTTTAGGGTTCACAGTTACTATACCTCCGATCCGATGCATTTTATAGGTATAGATTAAACGTCCCCTATCATACGTATCACATACTAGTATCTGCTATAACTTGTACGAACTGAGAGTGAGGAGGCTCAGAAGTCAAAACATAATAAGTCTAAATATTGAAATTGCTGCCGTCTAAAAGTTCACAGGTTAGCAGCCTTTCTTGTTACTGTCTATGTGGTGCTTATATATAAACATTGTATCACTTCTCAGTAGCTAGATAGAGTTGTAGCTTTTCATCAAATTAAGCAGCAGCTTAAAGTGTTGCTTTGAAATGCAATGATTGCCACTTTATTTGAACTTAAAACAAAAGAGGTGTGCTTTCAGGGGTAGGGTTTGAACGGAGGAATTTAACATAGAAAGCAATGGGACCATGAATTAGTCGTGTCCTTCCTATAAATTTGCGAAAGAAACTCATTTTGTATTTTATCATTTAGCAGATTACTGTCAACAGTTTCAGAAAAGGTATCAATCAAAGGCATTGAAATTCTAGTTTGAACCACATTTTTGGTGTCTTAAGAAGAAAGTAGTTATAAAAGACAGAAAATACACGTCAAGTCTAAACAGTAAGTATACAATTAAGCTGTATTCTAGTATTTTAAAGTTGCATGCAATATGACATAATTATGCACGGGACAAACTATTGAACGGGGCAAACTTAAATTGACCTAAAAGTCAATTACAGGAAGTAGTTGGATACTATTCATGATATATACGTATGGTGAAGTTAAGCTTGGCACTGTGTTTAGGGTTCACAGTTACTATACCTCCGATCCGATGCATTTTATAGGTATAGATTAAACGTCCCCTATCATACGTATCACATACTAGTATCTGCTATAACTTGTACGAACTGAGAGTGAGGAGGCTCAGAAGTCAAAACATAATAAGTCTAAATATTGAAATTGCTGCCGTCTAAAAGTTCACAGGTTAGCAGCCTTTCTTGTTACTGTCTATGTGGTGCTTATATATAAACATTGTATCACTTCTCAGTAGCTAGATAGAGTTGTAGCTTTTCATCAAATTAAGCAGCAGCTTAAAGTGTTGCTTTGAAATGCAATGATTGCCACTTTATTTGAACTTAAAACAAAAGAGGTGTGCCTTCAGGGGTAGGGTTTGAACGGAGGAATTTAACATAGAAAGCAATGGGACCATGAATTAGTCGTGTCCTTCCTATAAATTTGCGAAAGAAACTCATTTTGTATTTTATCATTTAGCAGATTACTGTCAACAGTTTCAGAAAAGGTATCAATCAAAGGCATTGAAATTCTAGTTTGAACCACATTTTTGGTGTCTTAAGAAGAAAGTTGTTATAAAAGACAGAAAATACACGTCAAGTCTAAACAGTAAGTATACAATTAAGCTGTATTCTAGTATTTTAAAGTTGCATGCAATATGACATAATTATGCACGGGACAAACTATTGAACGGGACAAACTTAAATTGACCTAAAAGTCAATTACAGGAAGTAGTTGGATACTATTCATGATATATACGTATGGTGAAGTTAAGCTTGGCACTGTGTTTAGGGTTCACAGTTACTATACCTCCGATCCGATGCATTTTATAGGTATAGATTAAACGTCCCCTATCATACGTATCACATACTAGTATCTGCTATAACTTGTACGAACTGAGAGTGAGGAGGCTCAGAAGTCAAAACATAATAAGTCTAAATATTGAAATTGCTGCCGTCTAAAAGTTCACAGGTTAGCAGCCTTTCTTGTTACTGTCTATGTGGTGCTTATATATAAACATTGTATCACTTCTCAGTAGCTAGATAGAGTTGTAGCTTTTCATCAAATTAAGCAGCAGCTTAAAGTGTTGCTTTGAAATGCAATGATTGCCACTTTATTTGAACTTAAAACAAAAGAGGTGTGCCTTCAGGGGTAGGGTTTGAACGGAGGAATTTAACATAGAAAGCAATGGGACCATGAATTAGTCGTGTCCTTCCTATAAATTTGCGAAAGAAACTCATTTTGTATTTTATCATTTAGCAGATTACTGTCAACAGTTTCAGAAAAGGTATCAATCAAAGGCATTGAAATTCTAGTTTGAACCACATTTTTGGTGTCTTAAGAAGAAAGTAGTTATAAAAGACAGAAAATACACGTCAAGTCTAAACAGTAAGTATACAATTAAGCTGTATTCTAGTATTTTAAAGTTGCATGCAATATGACATAATTATGCACGGGACAAACTATTGAACGGGACAAACTTAAATTGACCTAAAAGTCAATTACAGGAAGTAGTTGGATACTATTCATGATATATACGTATGGTGAAGTTAAGCTTGGCACTGTGTTTAGGGTTCACAGTTACTATACCTCCGATCCGATGCATTTTATAGGTATAGATTAAACGTCCCCTATCATACGTATCACATACTAGTATCTGCTATAACTTGTACGAACTGAGAGTGAGGAGGCTCAGAAGTCAAAACATAATAAGTCTAAATATTGAAATTGCTGCCGTCTAAAAGTTCACAGGTTAGCAGCCTTTCTTGTTACTGTCTATGTGGTGCTTATATATAAACATTGTATCACTTCTCAGTAGCTAGATAGAGTTGTAGCTTTTCATCAAATTAAGCAGCAGCTTAAAGTGTTGCTTTGAAATGCAATGATTGCCACTTTATTTGAACTTAAAACAAAAGAGGTGTGCCTTCAGGGGTAGGGTTTGAACGGAGGAATTTAACATAGAAAGCAATGGGACCATGAATTAGTCGTGTCCTTCCTATAAATTTGCGAAAGAAACTCATTTTGTATTTTATCATTTAGCAGATTACTGTCAACAGTTTCAGAAAAGGTATCAATCAAAGGCATTGAAATTCTAGTTTGAACCACATTTTTGGTGTCTTAAGAAGAAAGTTGTTATAAAAGACAGAAAATACACGTCAAGTCTAAACAGTAAGTATACAATTAAGCTGTATTCTAGTATTTTAAAGTTGCATGCAATATGACATAATTATGCACGGGACAAACTATTGAACGGGACAAACTTAAATTGACCTAAAAGTCAATTACAGGAAGTAGTTGGATACTATTCATGATATATACGTATGGTGAAGTTAAGCTTGGCACTGTGTTTAGGGTTCACAGTTACTATACCTCCGATCCGATGCATTTTATAGGTATAGATTAAACGTCCCCTATCATACGTATCACATACTAGTATCTGCTATAACTTGTACGAACTGAGAGTGAGGAGGCTCAGAAGTCAAAACATAATAAGTCTAAATATTGAAATTGCTGCCGTCTAAAAGTTCACAGGTTAGCAGCCTTTCTTGTTACTGTCTATGTGGTGCTTATATATAAACATTGTATCACTTCTCAGTAGCTAGATAGAGTTGTAGCTTTTCATCAAATTAAGCAGCAGCTTAAAGTGTTGCTTTGAAATGCAATGATTGCCACTTTATTTGAACTTAAAACAAAAGAGGTGTGCCTTCAGGGGTAGGGTTTGAACGGAGGAATTTAACATAGAAAGCAATGGGACCATGAATTAGTCGTGTCCTTCCTATAAATTTGCGAAAGAAACTCATTTTGTATTTTATCATTTAGCAGATTACTGTCAACAGTTTCAGAAAAGGTATCAATCAAAGGCATTGAAATTCTAGTTTGAACCACATTTTTGGTGTCTTAAGAAGAAAGTTGTTATAAAAGACAGAAAATACACGTCAAGTCTAAACAGTAAGTATACAATTAAGCTGTATTCTAGTATTTTAAAGTTGCATGCAATATGACATAATTATGCACGGGACAAACTATTGAACGGGACAAACTTAAATTGACCTAAAAGTCAATTACAGGAAGTAGTTGGATACTATTCATGATATATACGTATGGTGAAGTTAAGCTTGGCACTGTGTTTAGGGTTCACAGTTACTATACCTCCGATCCGATGCATTTTATAGGTATAGATTAAACGTCCCCTATCATACGTATCACATACTAGTATCTGCTATAACTTGTACGAACTGAGAGTGAGGAGGCTCAGAAGTCAAAACATAATAAGTCTAAATATTGAAATTGCTGCCGTCTAAAAGTTCACAGGTTAGCAGCCTTTCTTGTTACTGTCTATGTGGTGCTTATATATAAACATTGTATCACTTCTCAGTAGCTAGATAGAGTTGTAGCTTTTCATCAAATTAAGCAGCAGCTTAAAGTGTTGCTTTGAAATGCAATGATTGCCACTTTATTTGAACTTAAAACAAAAGAGGTGTGCCTTCAGGGGTAGGGTTTGAACGGAGGAATTTAACATAGAAAGCAATGGGACCATGAATTAGTCGTGTCCTTCCTATAAATTTGCGAAAGAAACTCATTTTGTATTTTATCATTTAGCAGATTACTGTCAACAGTTTCAGAAAAGGTATCAATCAAAGGCATTGAAATTCTAGTTTGAACCACATTTTTGGTGTCTTAAGAAGAAAGTAGTTATAAAAGACAGAAAATACACGTCAAGTCTAAACAGTAAGTATACAATTAAGCTGTATTCTAGTATTTTAAAGTTGCATGCAATATGACATAATTATGCACGGGACAAACTATTGAACGGGACAAACTTAAATTGACCTAAAAGTCAATTACAGGAAGTAGTTGGATACTATTCATGATATATACGTATGGTGAAGTTAAGCTTGGCACTGTGTTTAGGGTTCACAGTTACTATACCTCCGATCCGATGCATTTTATAGGTATAGATTAAACGTCCCCTATCATACGTATCACATACTAGTATCTGCTATAACTTGTACGAACTGAGAGTGAGGAGGCTCAGAAGTCAAAACATAATAAGTCTAAATATTGAAATTGCTGCCGTCTAAAAGTTCACAGGTTAGCAGCCTTTCTTGTTACTGTCTATGTGGTGCTTATATATAAACATTGTATCACTTCTCAGTAGCTAGATAGAGTTGTAGCTTTTCATCAAATTAAGCAGCAGCTTAAAGTGTTGCTTTGAAATGCAATGATTGCCACTTTATTTGAACTTAAAACAAAAGAGGTGTGCCTTCAGGGGTAGGGTTTGAACGGAGGAATTTAACATAGAAAGCAATGGGACCATGAATTAGTCGTGTCCTTCCTATAAATTTGCGAAAGAAACTCATTTTGTATTTTATCATTTAGCAGATTACTGTCAACAGTTTCAGAAAAGGTATCAATCAAAGGCATTGAAATTCTAGTTTGAACCACATTTTTGGTGTCTTAAGAAGAAAGTTGTTATAAAAGACAGAAAATACACGTCAAGTCTAAACAGTAAGTATACAATTAAGCTGTATTCTAGTATTTTAAAGTTGCATGCAATATGACATAATTATGCACGGGACAAACTATTGAACGGGACAAACTTAAATTGACCTAAAAGTCAATTACAGGAAGTAGTTGGATACTATTCATGATATATACGTATGGTGAAGTTAAGCTTGGCACTGTGTTTAGGGTTCACAGTTACTATACCTCCGATCCGATGCATTTTATAGGTATAGATTAAACGTCCCCTATCATACGTATCACATACTAGTATCTGCTATAACTTGTACGAACTGAGAGTGAGGAGGCTCAGAAGTCAAAACATAATAAGTCTAAATATTGAAATTGCTGCCGTCTAAAAGTTCACAGGTTAGCAGCCTTTCTTGTTACTGTCTATGTGGTGCTTATATATAAACATTGTATCACTTCTCAGTAGCTAGATAGAGTTGTAGCTTTTCATCAAATTAAGCAGCAGCTTAAAGTGTTGCTTTGAAATGCAATGATTGCCACTTTATTTGAACTTAAAACAAAAGAGGTGTGCCTTCAGGGGTAGGGTTTGAACGGAGGAATTTAACATAGAAAGCAATGGGACCATGAATTAGTCGTGTCCTTCCTATAAATTTGCGAAAGAAACTCATTTTGTATTTTATCATTTAGCAGATTACTGTCAACAGTTTCAGAAAAGGTATCAATCAAAGGCATTGAAATTCTAGTTTGAACCACATTTTTGGTGTCTTAAGAAGAAAGTAGTTATAAAAGACAGAAAATACACGTCAAGTCTAAACAGTAAGTATACAATTAAGCTGTATTCTAGTATTTTAAAGTTGCATGCAATATGACATAATTATGCACGGGACAAACTATTGAACGGGGCAAACTTAAATTGACCTAAAAGTCAATTACAGGAAGTAGTTGGATACTATTCATGATATATACGTATGGTGAAGTTAAGCTTGGCACTGTGTTTAGGGTTCACAGTTACTATACCTCCGATCCGATGCATTTTATAGGTATAGATTAAACGTCCCCTATCATACGTATCACATACTAGTATCTGCTATAACTTGTACGAACTGAGAGTGAGGAGGCTCAGAAGTCAAAACATAATAAGTCTAAATATTGAAATTGCTGCCGTCTAAAAGTTCACAGGTTAGCAGCCTTTCTTGTTACTGTCTATGTGGTGCTTATATATAAACATTGTATCACTTCTCAGTAGCTAGATAGAGTTGTAGCTTTTCATCAAATTAAGCAGCAGCTTAAAGTGTTGCTTTGAAATGCAATGATTGCCACTTTATTTGAACTTAAAACAAAAGAGGTGTGCCTTCAGGGGTAGGGTTTGAACGGAGGAATTTAACATAGAAAGCAATGGGACCATGAATTAGTCGTGTCCTTCCTATAAATTTGCGAAAGAAACTCATTTTGTATTTTATCATTTAGCAGATTACTGTCAACAGTTTCAGAAAAGGTATCAATCAAAGGCATTGAAATTCTAGTTTGAACCACATTTTTGGTGTCTTAAGAAGAAAGTTGTTATAAAAGACAGAAAATACACGTCAAGTCTAAACAGTAAGTATACAATTAAGCTGTATTCTAGTATTTTAAAGTTGCATGCAATATGACATAATTATGCACGGGACAAACTATTGAACGGGACAAACTTAAATTGACCTAAAAGTCAATTACAGGAAGTAGTTGGATACTATTCATGATATATACGTATGGTGAAGTTAAGCTTGGCACTGTGTTTAGGGTTCACAGTTACTATACCTCCGATCCGATGCATTTTATAGGTATAGATTAAACGTCCCCTATCATACGTATCACATACTAGTATCTGCTATAACTTGTACGAACTGAGAGTGAGGAGGCTCAGAAGTCAAAACATAATAAGTCTAAATATTGAAATTGCTGCCGTCTAAAAGTTCACAGGTTAGCAGCCTTTCTTGTTACTGTCTATGTGGTGCTTATATATAAACATTGTATCACTTCTCAGTAGCTAGATAGAGTTGTAGCTTTTCATCAAATTAAGCAGCAGCTTAAAGTGTTGCTTTGAAATGCAATGATTGCCACTTTATTTGAACTTAAAACAAAAGAGGTGTGCCTTCAGGGGTAGGGTTTGAACGGAGGAATTTAACATAGAAAGCAATGGGACCATGAATTAGTCGTGTCCTTCCTATAAATTTGCGAAAGAAACTCATTTTGTATTTTATCATTTAGCAGATTACTGTCAACAGTTTCAGAAAAGGTATCAATCAAAGGCATTGAAATTCTAGTTTGAACCACATTTTTGGTGTCTTAAGAAGAAAGTAGTTATAAAAGACAGAAAATACACGTCAAGTCTAAACAGTAAGTATACAATTAAGCTGTATTCTAGTATTTTAAAGTTGCATGCAATATGACATAATTATGCACGGGACAAACTATTGAACGGGACAAACTTAAATTGACCTAAAAGTCAATTACAGGAAGTAGTTGGATACTATTCATGATATATACGTATGGTGAAGTTAAGCTTGGCACTGTGTTTAGGGTTCACAGTTACTATACCTCCGATCCGATGCATTTTATAGGTATAGATTAAACGTCCCCTATCATACGTATCACATACTAGTATCTGCTATAACTTGTACGAACTGAGAGTGAGGAGGCTCAGAAGTCAAAACATAATAAGTCTAAATATTGAAATTGCTGCCGTCTAAAAGTTCACAGGTTAGCAGCCTTTCTTGTTACTGTCTATGTGGTGCTTATATATAAACATTGTATCACTTCTCAGTAGCTAGATAGAGTAGTAGCTTTTCATCAAATTAAGCAGCAGCTTAAAGTGTTGCTTTGAAATGCAATGATTGCCACTTTATTTGAACTTAAAACAAAAGAGGTGTGCCTTCAGGGGTAGGGTTTGAACGGAGGAATTTAACATAGAAAGCAATGGGACCATGAATTAGTCGTGTCCTTCCTATAAATTTGCGAAAGAAACTCATTTTGTATTTTATCATTTAGCAGATTACTGTCAACAGTTTCAGAAAAGGTATCAATCAAAGGCATTGAAATTCTAGTTTGAACCACATTTTTGGTGTCTTAAGAAGAAAGTAGTTATAAAAGACAGAAAATACACGTCAAGTCTAAACAGTAAGTATACAATTAAGCTGTATTCTAGTATTTTAAAGTTGCATGCAATATGACATAATTATGCACGGGACAAACTATTGAACGGGACAAACTTAAATTGACCTAAAAGTCAATTACAGGAAGTAGTTGGATACTATTCATGATATATACGTATGGTGAAGTTAAGCTTGGCACTGTGTTTAGGGTTCACAGTTACTATACCTCCGATCCGATGCATTTTATAGGTATAGATTAAACGTCCCCTATCATACGTATCACATACTAGTATCTGCTATAACTTGTACGAACTGAGAGTGAGGAGGCTCAGAAGTCAAAACATAATAAGTCTAAATATTGAAATTGCTGCCGTCTAAAAGTTCACAGGTTAGCAGCCTTTCTTGTTACTGTCTATGTGGTGCTTATATATAAACATTGTATCACTTCTCAGTAGCTAGATAGAGTTGTAGCTTTTCATCAAATTAAGCAGCAGCTTAAAGTGTTGCTTTGAAATGCAATGATTGCCACTTTATTTGAACTTAAAACAAAAGAGGTGTGCCTTCAGGGGTAGGGTTTGAACGGAGGAATTTAACATAGAAAGCAATGGGACCATGAATTAGTCGTGTCCTTCCTATAAATTTGCGAAAGAAACTCATTTTGTATTTTATCATTTAGCAGATTACTGTCAACAGTTTCAGAAAAGGTATCAATCAAAGGCATTGAAATTCTAGTTTGAACCACATTTTTGGTGTCTTAAGAAGAAAGTTGTTATAAAAGACAGAAAATACACGTCAAGTCTAAACAGTAAGTATACAATTAAGCTGTATTCTAGTATTTTAAAGTTGCATGCAATATGACATAATTATGCACGGGACAAACTATTGAACGGGACAAACTTAAATTGACCTAAAAGTCAATTACAGGAAGTAGTTGGATACTTTTCATGATATATACGTATGGTGAAGTTAAGCTTGGCACTGTGTTTAGGGTTCACAGTTACTATACCTCCGATCCGATGCATTTTATAGGTATAGATTAAACGTCCCCTATCATACGTATCACATACTAGTATCTGCTATAACTTGTACGAACTGAGAGTGAGGAGGCTCAGAAGTCAAAACATAATAAGTCTAAATATTGAAATTGCTGCCGTCTAAAAGTTCACAGGTTAGCAGCCTTTCTTGTTACTGTCTATGTGGTGCTTATATATAAACATTGTATCACTTCTCAGTAGCTAGATAGAGTTGTAGCTTTTCATCAAATTAAGCAGCAGCTTAAAGTGTTGCTTTGAAATGCAATGATTGCCACTTTATTTGAACTTAAAACAAAAGAGGTGTGCCTTCAGGGGTAGGGTTTGAACGGAGGAATTTAACATAGAAAGCAATGGGACCATGAATTAGTCGTGTCCTTCCTATAAATTTGCGAAAGAAACTCATTTTGTATTTTATCATTTAGCAGATTACTGTCAACAGTTTCAGAAAAGGTATCAATCAAAGGCATTGAAATTCTAGTTTGAACCACATTTTTGGTGTCTTAAGAAGAAAGTAGTTATAAAAGACAGAAAATACACGTCAAGTCTAAACAGTAAGTATACAATTAAGCTGTATTCTAGTATTTTAAAGTTGCATGCAATATGACATAATTATGCACGGGACAAACTATTGAACGGGACAAACTTAAATTGACCTAAAAGTCAATTACAGGAAGTAGTTGGATACTATTCATGATATATACGTATGGTGAAGTTAAGCTTGGCACTGTGTTTAGGGTTCACAGTTACTATACCTCCGATCCGATGCATTTTATAGGTATAGATTAAACGTCCCCTATCATACGTATCACATACTAGTATCTGCTATAACTTGTACGAACTGAGAGTGAGGAGGCTCAGAAGTCAAAACATAATAAGTCTAAATATTGAAATTGCTGCCGTCTAAAAGTTCACAGGTTAGCAGCCTTTCTTGTTACTGTCTATGTGGTGCTTATATATAAACATTGTATCACTTCTCAGTAGCTAGATAGAGTTGTAGCTTTTCATCAAATTAAGCAGCAGCTTAAAGTGTTGCTTTGAAATGCAATGATTGCCACTTTATTTGAACTTAAAACAAAAGAGGTGTGCCTTCAGGGGTAGGGTTTGAACGGAGGAATTTAACATAGAAAGCAATGGGACCATGAATTAGTCGTGTCCTTCCTATAAATTTGCGAAAGAAACTCATTTTGTATTTTATCATTTAGCAGATTACTGTCAACAGTTTCAGAAAAGGTATCAATCAAAGGCATTGAAATTCTAGTTTGAACCACATTTTTGGTGTCTTAAGAAGAAAGTAGTTATAAAAGACAGAAAATACACGTCAAGTCTAAACAGTAAGTATACAATTAAGCTGTATTCTAGTATTTTAAAGTTGCATGCAATATGACATAATTATGCACGGGACAAACTATTGAACGGGACAAACTTAAATTGACCTAAAAGTCAATTACAGGAAGTAGTTGGATACTATTCATGATATATACGTATGGTGAAGTTAAGCTTGGCACTGTGTTTAGGGTTCACAGTTACTATACCTCCGATCCGATGCATTTTATAGGTATAGATTAAACGTCCCCTATCATACGTATCACATACTAGTATCTGCTATAACTTGTACGAACTGAGAGTGAGGAGGCTCAGAAGTCAAAACATAATAAGTCTAAATATTGAAATTGCTGCCGTCTAAAAGTTCACAGGTTAGCAGCCTTTCTTGTTACTGTCTATGTGGTGCTTATATATAAACATTGTATCACTTCTCAGTAGCTAGATAGAGTTGTAGCTTTTCATCAAATTAAGCAGCAGCTTAAAGTGTTGCTTTGAAATGCAATGATTGCCACTTTATTTGAACTTAAAACAAAAGAGGTGTGCCTTCAGGGGTAGGGTTTGAACGGAGGAATTTAACATAGAAAGCAATGGGACCATGAATTAGTCGTGTCCTTCCTATAAATTTGCGAAAGAAACTCATTTTGTATTTTATCATTTAGCAGATTACTGTCAACAGTTTCAGAAAAGGTATCAATCAAAGGCATTGAAATTCTAGTTTGAACCACATTTTTGGTGTCTTAAGAAGAAAGTTGTTATAAAAGACAGAAAATACACGTCAAGTCTAAACAGTAAGTATACAATTAAGCTGTATTCTAGTATTTTAAAGTTGCATGCAATATGACATAATTATGCACGGGACAAACTATTGAACGGGACAAACTTAAATTGACCTAAAAGTCAATTACAGGAAGTAGTTGGATACTATTCATGATATATACGTATGGTGAAGTTAAGCTTGGCACTGTGTTTAGGGTTCACAGTTACTATACCTCCGATCCGATGCATTTTATAGGTATAGATTAAACGTCCCCTATCATACGTATCACATACTAGTATCTGCTATAACTTGTACGAACTGAGAGTGAGGAGGCTCAGAAGTCAAAACATAATAAGTCTAAATATTGAAATTGCTGCCGTCTAAAAGTTCACAGGTTAGCAGCCTTTCTTGTTACTGTCTATGTGGTGCTTATATATAAACATTGTATCACTTCTCAGTAGCTAGATAGAGTTGTAGCTTTTCATCAAATTAAGCAGCAGCTTAAAGTGTTGCTTTGAAATGCAATGATTGCCACTTTATTTGAACTTAAAACAAAAGAGGTGTGCCTTCAGGGGTAGGGTTTGAACGGAGGAATTTAACATAGAAAGCAATGGGACCATGAATTAGTCGTGTCCTTCCTATAAATTTGCGAAAGAAACTCATTTTGTATTTTATCATTTAGCAGATTACTGTCAACAGTTTCAGAAAAGGTATCAATCAAAGGCATTGAAATTCTAGTTTGAACCACATTTTTGGTGTCTTAAGAAGAAAGTTGTTATAAAAGACAGAAAATACACGTCAAGTCTAAACAGTAAGTATACAATTAAGCTGTATTCTAGTATTTTAAAGTTGCATGCAATATGACATAATTATGCACGGGACAAACTATTGAACGGGACAAACTTAAATTGACCTAAAAGTCAATTACAGGAAGTAGTTGGATACTATTCATGATATATACGTATGGTGAAGTTAAGCTTGGCACTGTGTTTAGGGTTCACAGTTACTATACCTCCGATCCGATGCATTTTATAGGTATAGATTAAACGTCCCCTATCATACGTATCACATACTAGTATCTGCTATAACTTGTACGAACTGAGAGTGAGGAGGCTCAGAAGTCAAAACATAATAAGTCTAAATATTGAAATTGCTGCCGTCTAAAAGTTCACAGGTTAGCAGCCTTTCTTGTTACTGTCTATGTGGTGCTTATATATAAACATTGTATCACTTCTCAGTAGCTAGATAGAGTTGTAGCTTTTCATCAAATTAAGCAGCAGCTTAAAGTGTTGCTTTGAAATGCAATGATTGCCACTTTATTTGAACTTAAAACAAAAGAGGTGTGCCTTCAGGGGTAGGGTTTGAACGGAGGAATTTAACATAGAAAGCAATGGGACCATGAATTAGTCGTGTCCTTCCTATAAATTTGCGAAAGAAACTCATTTTGTATTTTATCATTTAGCAGATTACTGTCAACAGTTTCAGAAAAGGTATCAATCAAAGGCATTGAAATTCTAGTTTGAACCACATTTTTGGTGTCTTAAGAAGAAAGTAGTTATAAAAGACAGAAAATACACGTCCAGTCTAAACAGTAAGTATACAATTAAGCTGTATTCTAGTATTTTAAAGTTGCATGCAATATGACATAATTATGCACGGGACAAACTATTGAACGGGACAAACTTAAATTGACCTAAAAGTCAATTACAGGAAGTAGTTGGATACTATTCATGATATATACGTATGGTGAAGTTAAGCTTGGCACTGTGTTTAGGGTTCACAGTTACTATACCTCCCTCCGATCCGATGCATTTTATAGGTATAGATTAAACGTCCCCTATCATACGTATCACATACTAGTATCTGCTATAACTTGTACGAACTGAGAGTGAGGAGGCTCAGAAGTCAAAACATAATAAGTCTAAATATTGAAATTGCTGCCGTCTAAAAGTTCACAGGTTAGCAGCCTTTCTTGTTACTGTCTATGTGGTGCTTATATATAAACATTGTATCACTTCTCAGTAGCTAGATAGAGTTGTAGCTTTTCATCAAATTAAGCAGCAGCTTAAAGTGTTGCTTTGAAATGCAATGATTGCCACTTTATTTGAACTTAAAACAAAAGAGGTGTGCCTTCAGGGGTAGGGTTTGAACGGAGGAATTTAACATAGAAAGCAATGGGACCATGAATTAGTCGTGTCCTTCCTATAAATTTGCGAAAGAAACTCATTTTGTATTTTATCATTTAGCAGATTACTGTCAACAGTTTCAGAAAAGGTATCAATCAAAGGCATTGAAATTCTAGTTTGAACCACATTTTTGGTGTCTTAAGAAGAAAGTTGTTATAAAAGACAGAAAATACACGTCAAGTCTAAACAGTAAGTATACAATTAAGCTGTATTCTAGTATTTTAAAGTTGCATGCAATATGACATAATTATGCACGGGACAAACTATTGAACGGGACAAACTTAAATTGACCTAAAAGTCAATTACAGGAAGTAGTTGGATACTATTCATGATATATACGTATGGTGAAGTTAAGCTTGGCACTGTGTTTAGGGTTCACAGTTACTATACCTCCGATCCGATGCATTTTATAGGTATAGATTAAACGTCCCCTATCATACGTATCACATACTAGTATCTGCTATAACTTGTACGAACTGAGAGTGAGGAGGCTCAGAAGTCAAAACATAATAAGTCTAAATATTGAAATTGCTGCCGTCTAAAAGTTCACAGGTTAGCAGCCTTTCTTGTTACTGTCTATGTGGTGCTTATATATAAACATTGTATCACTTCTCAGTAGCTAGATAGAGTTGTAGCTTTTCATCAAATTAAGCAGCAGCTTAAAGTGTTGCTTTGAAATGCAATGATTGCCACTTTATTTGAACTTAAAACAAAAGAGGTGTGCCTTCAGGGGTAGGGTTTGAACGGAGGAATTTAACATAGAAAGCAATGGGACCATGAATTAGTCGTGTCCTTCCTATAAATTTGCGAAAGAAACTCATTTTGTATTTTATCATTTAGCAGATTACTGTCAACAGTTTCAGAAAAGGTATCAATCAAAGGCATTGAAATTCTAGTTTGAACCACATTTTTGGTGTCTTAAGAAGAAAGTAGTTATAAAAGACAGAAAATACACGTCAAGTCTAAACAGTAAGTATACAATTAAGCTGTATTCTAGTATTTTAAAGTTGCATGCAATATGACATAATTATGCACGGGACAAACTATTGAACGGGACAAACTTAAATTGACCTAAAAGTCAATTACAGGAAGTAGTTGGATACTATTCATGATATATACGTATGGTGAAGTTAAGCTTGGCACTGTGTTTAGGGTTCACAGTTACTATACCTCCGATCCGATGCATTTTATAGGTATAGATTAAACGTCCCCTATCATACGTATCACATACTAGTATCTGCTATAACTTGTACGAACTGAGAGTGAGGAGGCTCAGAAGTCAAAACATAATAAGTCTAAATATTGAAATTGCTGCCGTCTAAAAGTTCACAGGTTAGCAGCCTTTCTTGTTACTGTCTATGTGGTGCTTATATATAAACATTGTATCACTTCTCAGTAGCTAGATAGAGTTGTAGCTTTTCATCAAATTAAGCAGCAGCTTAAAGTGTTGCTTTGAAATGCAATGATTGCCACTTTATTTGAACTTAAAACAAAAGAGGTGTGCCTTCAGGGGTAGGGTTTGAACGGAGGAATTTAACATAGAAAGCAATGGGACCATGAATTAGTCGTGTCCTTCCTATAAATTTGCGAAAGAAACTCATTTTGTATTTTATCATTTAGCAGATTACTGTCAACAGTTTCAGAAAAGGTATCAATCAAAGGCATTGAAATTCTAGTTTGAACCACATTTTTGGTGTCTTAAGAAGAAAGTTGTTATAAAAGACAGAAAATACACGTCAAGTCTAAACAGTAAGTATACAATTAAGCTGTATTCTAGTATTTTAAAGTTGCATGCAATATGACATAATTATGCACGGGACAAACTATTGAACGGGACAAACTTAAATTGACCTAAAAGTCAATTACAGGAAGTAGTTGGATACTATTCATGATATATACGTATGGTGAAGTTAAGCTTGGCACTGTGTTTAGGGTTCACAGTTACTATACCTCCGATCCGATGCATTTTATAGGTATAGATTAAACGTCCCCTATCATACGTATCACATACTAGTATCTGCTATAACTTGTACGAACTGAGAGTGAGGAGGCTCAGAAGTCAAAACATAATAAGTCTAAATATTGAAATTGCTGCCGTCTAAAAGTTCACAGGTTAGCAGCCTTTCTTGTTACTGTCTATGTGGTGCTTATATATAAACATTGTATCACTTCTCAGTAGCTAGATAGAGTTGTAGCTTTTCATCAAATTAAGCAGCAGCTTAAAGTGTTGCTTTGAAATGCAATGATTGCCACTTTATTTGAACTTAAAACAAAAGAGGTGTGCCTTCAGGGGTAGGGTTTGAACGGAGGAATTTAACATAGAAAGCAATGGGACCATGAATTAGTCGTGTCCTTCCTATAAATTTGCGAAAGAAACTCATTTTGTATTTTATCATTTAGCAGATTACTGTCAACAGTTTCAGAAAAGGTATCAATCAAAGGCATTGAAATTCTAGTTTGAACCACATTTTTGGTGTCTTAAGAAGAAAGTTGTTATAAAAGACAGAAAATACACGTCAAGTCTAAACAGTAAGTATACAATTAAGCTGTATTCTAGTATTTTAAAGTTGCATGCAATATGACATAATTATGCACGGGACAAACTATTGAACGGGACAAACTTAAATTGACCTAAAAGTCAATTACAGGAAGTAGTTGGATACTATTCATGATATATACGTATGGTGAAGTTAAGCTTGGCACTGTGTTTAGGGTTCACAGTTACTATACCTCCGATCCGATGCATTTTATAGGTATAGATTAAACGTCCCCTATCATACGTATCACATACTAGTATCTGCTATAACTTGTACGAACTGAGAGTGAGGAGGCTCAGAAGTCAAAACATAATAAGTCTAAATATTGAAATTGCTGCCGTCTAAAAGTTCACAGGTTAGCAGCCTTTCTTGTTACTGTCTATGTGGTGCTTATATATAAACATTGTATCACTTCTCAGTAGCTAGATAGAGTTGTAGCTTTTCATCAAATTAAGCAGCAGCTTAAAGTGTTGCTTTGAAATGCAATGATTGCCACTTTATTTGAACTTAAAACAAAAGAGGTGTGCCTTCAGGGGTAGGGTTTGAACGGAGGAATTTAACATAGAAAGCAATGGGACCATGAATTAGTCGTGTCCTTCCTATAAATTTGCGAAAGAAACTCATTTTGTATTTTATCATTTAGCAGATTACTGTCAACAGTTTCAGAAAAGGTATCAATCAAAGGCATTGAAATTCTAGTTTGAACCACATTTTTGGTGTCTTAAGAAGAAAGTTGTTATAAAAGACAGAAAATACACGTCAAGTCTAAACAGTAAGTATACAATTAAGCTGTATTCTAGTATTTTAAAGTTGCATGCAATATGACATAATTATGCACGGGACAAACTATTGAACGGGACAAACTTAAATTGACCTAAAAGTCAATTACAGGAAGTAGTTGGATACTATTCATGATATATACGTATGGTGAAGTTAAGCTTGGCACTGTGTTTAGGGTTCACAGTTACTATACCTCCGATCCGATGCATTTTATAGGTATAGATTAAACGTCCCCTATCATACGTATCACATACTAGTATCTGCTATAACTTGTACGAACTGAGAGTGAGGAGGCTCAGAAGTCAAAACATAATAAGTCTAAATATTGAAATTGCTGCCGTCTAAAAGTTCACAGGTTAGCAGCCTTTCTTGTTACTGTCTATGTGGTGCTTATATATAAACATTGTATCACTTCTCAGTAGCTAGATAGAGTTGTAGCTTTTCATCAAATTAAGCAGCAGCTTAAAGTGTTGCTTTGAAATGCAATGATTGCCACTTTATTTGAACTTAAAACAAAAGAGGTGTGCCTTCAGGGGTAGGGTTTGAACGGAGGAATTTAACATAGAAAGCAATGGGACCATGAATTAGTCGTGTCCTTCCTATAAATTTGCGAAAGAAACTCATTTTGTATTTTATCATTTAGCAGATTACTGTCAACAGTTTCAGAAAAGGTATCAATCAAAGGCATTGAAATTCTAGTTTGAACCACATTTTTGGTGTCTTAAGAAGAAAGTAGTTATAAAAGACAGAAAATACACGTCAAGTCTAAACAGTAAGTATACAATTAAGCTGTATTCTAGTATTTTAAAGTTGCATGCAATATGACATAATTATGCACGGGACAAACTATTGAACGGGACAAACTTAAATTGACCTAAAAGTCAATTACAGGAAGTAGTTGGATACTATTCATGATATATACGTATGGTGAAGTTAAGCTTGGCACTGTGTTTAGGGTTCACAGTTACTATACCTCCGATCCGATGCATTTTATAGGTATAGATTAAACGTCCCCTATCATACGTATCACATACTAGTATCTGCTATAACTTGTACGAACTGAGAGTGAGGAGGCTCAGAAGTCAAAACATAATAAGTCTAAATATTGAAATTGCTGCCGTCTAAAAGTTCACAGGTTAGCAGCCTTTCTTGTTACTGTCTATGTGGTGCTTATATATAAACATTGTATCACTTCTCAGTAGCTAGATAGAGTTGTAGCTTTTCATCAAATTAAGCAGCAGCTTAAAGTGTTGCTTTGAAATGCAATGATTGCCACTTTATTTGAACTTAAAACAAAAGAGGTGTGCCTTCAGGGGTAGGGTTTGAACGGAGGAATTTAACATAGAAAGCAATGGGACCATGAATTAGTCGTGTCCTTCCTATAAATTTGCGAAAGAAACTCATTTTGTATTTTATCATTTAGCAGATTACTGTCAACAGTTTCAGAAAAGGTATCAATCAAAGGCATTGAAATTCTAGTTTGAACCACATTTTTGGTGTCTTAAGAAGAAAGTTGTTATAAAAGACAGAAAATACACGTCAAGTCTAAACAGTAAGTATACAATTAAGCTGTATTCTAGTATTTTAAAGTTGCATGCAATATGACATAATTATGCACGGGACAAACTATTGAACGGGACAAACTTAAATTGACCTAAAAGTCAATTACAGGAAGTAGTTGGATACTATTCATGATATATACGTATGGTGAAGTTAAGCTTGGCACTGTGTTTAGGGTTCACAGTTACTATACCTCCGATCCGATGCATTTTATAGGTATAGATTAAACGTCCCCTATCATACGTATCACATACTAGTATCTGCTATAACTTGTACGAACTGAGAGTGAGGAGGCTCAGAAGTCAAAACATAATAAGTCTAAATATTGAAATTGCTGCCGTCTAAAAGTTCACAGGTTAGCAGCCTTTCTTGTTACTGTCTATGTGGTGCTTATATATAAACATTGTATCACTTCTCAGTAGCTAGATAGAGTTGTAGCTTTTCATCAAATTAAGCAGCAGCTTAAAGTGTTGCTTTGAAATGCAATGATTGCCACTTTATTTGAACTTAAAACAAAAGAGGTGTGCCTTCAGGGGTAGGGTTTGAACGGAGGAATTTAACATAGAAAGCAATGGGACCATGAATTAGTCGTGTCCTTCCTATAAATTTGCGAAAGAAACTCATTTTGTATTTTATCATTTAGCAGATTACTGTCAACAGTTTCAGAAAAGGTATCAATCAAAGGCATTGAAATTCTAGTTTGAACCACATTTTTGGTGTCTTAAGAAGAAAGTTGTTATAAAAGACAGAAAATACACGTCAAGTCTAAACAGTAAGTATACAATTAAGCTGTATTCTAGTATTTTAAAGTTGCATGCAATATGACATAATTATGCACGGGACAAACTATTGAACGGGACAAACTTAAATTGACCTAAAAGTCAATTACAGGAAGTAGTTGGATACTATTCATGATATATACGTATGGTGAAGTTAAGCTTGGCACTGTGTTTAGGGTTCACAGTTACTATACCTCCGATCCGATGCATTTTATAGGTATAGATTAAACGTCCCCTATCATACGTATCACATACTAGTATCTGCTATAACTTGTACGAACTGAGAGTGAGGAGGCTCAGAAGTCAAAACATAATAAGTCTAAATATTGAAATTGCTGCCGTCTAAAAGTTCACAGGTTAGCAGCCTTTCTTGTTACTGTCTATGTGGTGCTTATATATAAACATTGTATCACTTCTCAGTAGCTAGATAGAGTTGTAGCTTTTCATCAAATTAAGCAGCAGCTTAAAGTGTTGCTTTGAAATGCAATGATTGCCACTTTATTTGAACTTAAAACAAAAGAGGTGTGCCTTCAGGGGTAGGGTTTGAACGGAGGAATTTAACATAGAAAGCAATGGGACCATGAATTAGTCGTGTCCTTCCTATAAATTTGCGAAAGAAACTCATTTTGTATTTTATCATTTAGCAGATTACTGTCAACAGTTTCAGAAAAGGTATCAATCAAAGGCATTGAAATTCTAGTTTGAACCACATTTTTGGTGTCTTAAGAAGAAAGTTGTTATAAAAGACAGAAAATACACGTCAAGTCTAAACAGTAAGTATACAATTAAGCTGTATTCTAGTATTTTAAAGTTGCATGCAATATGACATAATTATGCACGGGACAAACTATTGAACGGGACAAACTTAAATTGACCTAAAAGTCAATTACAGGAAGTAGTTGGATACTATTCATGATATATACGTATGGTGAAGTTAAGCTTGGCACTGTGTTTAGGGTTCACAGTTACTATACCTCCGATCCGATGCATTTTATAGGTATAGATTAAACGTCCCCTATCATACGTATCACATACTAGTATCTGCTATAACTTGTACGAACTGAGAGTGAGGAGGCTCAGAAGTCAAAACATAATAAGTCTAAATATTGAAATTGCTGCCGTCTAAAAGTTCACAGGTTAGCAGCCTTTCTTGTTACTGTCTATGTGGTGCTTATATATAAACATTGTATCACTTCTCAGTAGCTAGATAGAGTTGTAGCTTTTCATCAAATTAAGCAGCAGCTTAAAGTGTTGCTTTGAAATGCAATGATTGCCACTTTATTTGAACTTAAAACAAAAGAGGTGTGCCTTCAGGGGTAGGGTTTGAACGGAGGAATTTAACATAGAAAGCAATGGGACCATGAATTAGTCGTGTCCTTCCTATAAATTTGCGAAAGAAACTCATTTTGTATTTTATCATTTAGCAGATTACTGTCAACAGTTTCAGAAAAGGTATCAATCAAAGGCATTGAAATTCTAGTTTGAACCACATTTTTGGTGTCTTAAGAAGAAAGTAGTTATAAAAGACAGAAAATACACGTCAAGTCTAAACAGTAAGTATACAATTAAGCTGTATTCTAGTATTTTAAAGTTGCATGCAATATGACATAATTATGCACGGGACAAACTATTGAACGGGACAAACTTAAATTGACCTAAAAGTCAATTACAGGAAGTAGTTGGATACTATTCATGATATATACGTATGGTGAAGTTAAGCTTGGCACTGTGTTTAGGGTTCACAGTTACTATACCTCCGATCCGATGCATTTTATAGGTATAGATTAAACGTCCCCTATCATACGTATCACATACTAGTATCTGCTATAACTTGTACGAACTGAGAGTGAGGAGGCTCAGAAGTCAAAACATAATAAGTCTAAATATTGAAATTGCTGCCGTCTAAAAGTTCACAGGTTAGCAGCCTTTCTTGTTACTGTCTATGTGGTGCTTATATATAAACATTGTATCACTTCTCAGTAGCTAGATAGAGTTGTAGCTTTTCATCAAATTAAGCAGCAGCTTAAAGTGTTGCTTTGAAATGCAATGATTGCCACTTTATTTGAACTTAAAACAAAAGAGGTGTGCCTTCAGGGGTAGGGTTTGAACGGAGGAATTTAACATAGAAAGCAATGGGACCATGAATTAGTCGTGTCCTTCCTATAAATTTGCGAAAGAAACTCATTTTGTATTTTATCATTTAGCAGATTACTGTCAACAGTTTCAGAAAAGGTATCAATCAAAGGCATTGAAATTCTAGTTTGAACCACATTTTTGGTGTCTTAAGAAGAAAGTTGTTATAAAAGACAGAAAATACACGTCAAGTCTAAACAGTAAGTATACAATTAAGCTGTATTCTAGTATTTTAAAGTTGCATGCAATATGACATAATTATGCACGGGACAAACTATTGAACGGGACAAACTTAAATTGACCTAAAAGTCAATTACAGGAAGTAGTTGGATACTATTCATGATATATACGTATGGTGAAGTTAAGCTTGGCACTGTGTTTAGGGTTCACAGTTACTATACCTCCGATCCGATGCATTTTATAGGTATAGATTAAACGTCCCCTATCATACGTATCACATACTAGTATCTGCTATAACTTGTACGAACTGAGAGTGAGGAGGCTCAGAAGTCAAAACATAATAAGTCTAAATATTGAAATTGCTGCCGTCTAAAAGTTCACAGGTTAGCAGCCTTTCTTGTTACTGTCTATGTGGTGCTTATATATAAACATTGTATCACTTCTCAGTAGCTAGATAGAGTTGTAGCTTTTCATCAAATTAAGCAGCAGCTTAAAGTGTTGCTTTGAAATGCAATGATTGCCACTTTATTTGAACTTAAAACAAAAGAGGTGTGCCTTCAGGGGTAGGGTTTGAACGGAGGAATTTAACATAGAAAGCAATGGGACCATGAATTAGTCGTGTCCTTCCTATAAATTTGCGAAAGAAACTCATTTTGTATTTTATCATTTAGCAGATTACTGTCAACAGTTTCAGAAAAGGTATCAATCAAAGGCATTGAAATTCTAGTTTGAACCACATTTTTGGTGTCTTAAGAAGAAAGTTGTTATAAAAGACAGAAAATACACGTCAAGTCTAAACAGTAAGTATACAATTAAGCTGTATTCTAGTATTTTAAAGTTGCATGCAATATGACATAATTATGCACGGGACAAACTATTGAACGGGACAAACTTAAATTGACCTAAAAGTCAATTACAGGAAGTAGTTGGATACTATTCATGATATATACGTATGGTGAAGTTAAGCTTGGCACTGTGTTTAGGGTTCACAGTTACTATACCTCCGATCCGATGCATTTTATAGGTATAGATTAAACGTCCCCTATCATACGTATCACATACTAGTATCTGCTATAACTTGTACGAACTGAGAGTGAGGAGGCTCAGAAGTCAAAACATAATAAGTCTAAATATTGAAATTGCTGCCGTCTAAAAGTTCACAGGTTAGCAGCCTTTCTTGTTACTGTCTATGTGGTGCTTATATATAAACATTGTATCACTTCTCAGTAGCTAGATAGAGTTGTAGCTTTTCATCAAATTAAGCAGCAGCTTAAAGTGTTGCTTTGAAATGCAATGATTGCCACTTTATTTGAACTTAAAACAAAAGAGGTGTGCCTTCAGGGGTAGGGTTTGAACGGAGGAATTTAACATAGAAAGCAATGGGACCATGAATTAGTCGTGTCCTTCCTATAAATTTGCGAAAGAAACTAATTTTGTATTTTATCATTTAGCAGATTACTGTCAACAGTTTCAGAAAAGGTATCAATCAAAGGCATTGAAATTCTAGTTTGAACCACATTTTTGGTGTCTTAAGAAGAAAGTTGTTATAAAAGACAGAAAATACACGTCAAGTCTAAACAGTAAGTATACAATTAAGCTGTATTCTAGTATTTTAAAGTTGCATGCAATATGACATAATTATGCACGGGACAAACTATTGAACGGGACAAACTTAAATTGACCTAAAAGTCAATTACAGGAAGTAGTTGGATACTATTCATGATATATACGTATGGTGAAGTTAAGCTTGGCACTGTGTTTAGGGTTCACAGTTACTATACCTCCGATCCGATGCATTTTATAGGTATAGATTAAACGTCCCCTATCATACGTATCACATACTAGTATCTGCTATAACTTGTACGAACTGAGAGTGAGGAGGCTCAGAAGTCAAAACATAATAAGTCTAAATATTGAAATTGCTGCCGTCTAAAAGTTCACAGGTTAGCAGCCTTTCTTGTTACTGTCTATGTGGTGCTTATATATAAACATTGTATCACTTCTCAGTAGCTAGATAGAGTTGTAGCTTTTCATCAAATTAAGCAGCAGCTTAAAGTGTTGCTTTGAAATGCAATGATTGCCACTTTATTTGAACTTAAAACAAAAGAGGTGTGCCTTCAGGGGTAGGGTTTGAACGGAGGAATTTAACATAGAAAGCAATGGGACCATGAATTAGTCGTGTCCTTCCTATAAATTTGCGAAAGAAACTCATTTTGTATTTTATCATTTAGCAGATTACTGTCAACAGTTTCAGAAAAGGTATCAATCAAAGGCATTGAAATTCTAGTTTGAACCACATTTTTGGTGTCTTAAGAAGAAAGTTGTTATAAAAGACAGAAAATACACGTCAAGTCTAAACAGTAAGTATACAATTAAGCTGTATTCTAGTATTTTAAAGTTGCATGCAATATGACATAATTATGCACGGGACAAACTATTGAACGGGACAAACTTAAATTGACCTAAAAGTCAATTACAGGAAGTAGTTGGATACTATTCATGATATATACGTATGGTGAAGTTAAGCTTGGCACTGTGTTTAGGGTTCACAGTTACTATACCTCCGATCCGATGCATTTTATAGGTATAGATTAAACGTCCCCTATCATACGTATCACATACTAGTATCTGCTATAACTTGTACGAACTGAGAGTGAGGAGGCTCAGAAGTCAAAACATAATAAGTCTAAATATTGAAATTGCTGCCGTCTAAAAGTTCACAGGTTAGCAGCCTTTCTTGTTACTGTCTATGTGGTGCTTATATATAAACATTGTATCACTTCTCAGTAGCTAGATAGAGTTGTAGCTTTTCATCAAATTAAGCAGCAGCTTAAAGTGTTGCTTTGAAATGCAATGATTGCCACTTTATTTGAACTTAAAACAAAAGAGGTGTGCCTTCAGGGGTAGGGTTTGAACGGAGGAATTTAACATAGAAAGCAATGGGACCATGAATTAGTCGTGTCCTTCCTATAAATTTGCGAAAGAAACTCATTTTGTATTTTATCATTTAGCAGATTACTGTCAACAGTTTCAGAAAAGGTATCAATCAAAGGCATTGAAATTCTAGTTTGAACCACATTTTTGGTGTCTTAAGAAGAAAGTTGTTATAAAAGACAGAAAATACACGTCAAGTCTAAACAGTAAGTATACAATTAAGCTGTATTCTAGTATTTTAAAGTTGCATGCAATATGACATAATTATGCACGGGACAAACTATTGAACGGGACAAACTTAAATTGACCTAAAAGTCAATTACAGGAAGTAGTTGGATACTATTCATGATATATACGTATGGTGAAGTTAAGCTTGGCACTGTGTTTAGGGTTCACAGTTACTATACCTCCGATCCGATGCATTTTATAGGTATAGATTAAACGTCCCCTATCATACGTATCACATACTAGTATCTGCTATAACTTGTACGAACTGAGAGTGAGGAGGCTCAGAAGTCAAAACATAATAAGTCTAAATATTGAAATTGCTGCCGTCTAAAAGTTCACAGGTTAGCAGCCTTTCTTGTTACTGTCTATGTGGTGCTTATATATAAACATTGTATCACTTCTCAGTAGCTAGATAGAGTTGTAGCTTTTCATCAAATTAAGCAGCAGCTTAAAGTGTTGCTTTGAAATGCAATGATTGCCACTTTATTTGAACTTAAAACAAAAGAGGTGTGCCTTCAGGGGTAGGGTTTGAACGGAGGAATTTAACATAGAAAGCAATGGGACCATGAATTAGTCGTGTCCTTCCTATACATTTGCGAAAGAAACTCATTTTGTATTTTATCATTTAGCAGATTACTGTCAACAGTTTCAGAAAAGGTATCAATCAAAGGCATTGAAATTCTAGTTTGAACCACATTTTTGGTGTCTTAAGAAGAAAGTAGTTATAAAAGACAGAAAATACACGTCAAGTCTAAACAGTAAGTATACAATTAAGCTGTATTCTAGTATTTTAAAGTTGCATGCAATATGACATAATTATGCACGGGACAAACTATTGAACGGGACAAACTTAAATTGACCTAAAAGTCAATTACAGGAAGTAGTTGGATACTATTCATGATATATACGTATGGTGAAGTTAAGCTTGGCACTGTGTTTAGGGTTCACAGTTACTATACCTCCGATCCGATGCATTTTATAGGTATAGATTAAACGTCCCCTATCATACGTATCACATACTAGTGTCTGCTATAACTTGTACGAACTGAGAGTGAGGAGGCTCAGAAGTCAAAACATAATAAGTCTAAATATTGAAATTGCTGCCGTCTAAAAGTTCACAGGTTAGCAGCCTTTCTTGTTACTGTCTATGTGGTGCTTATATATAAACATTGTATCACTTCTCAGTAGCTAGATAGAGTTGTAGCTTTTCATCAAATTAAGCAGCAGCTTAAAGTGTTGCTTTGAAATGCAATGATTGCCACTTTATTTGAACTTAAAACAAAAGAGGTGTGCCTTCAGGGGTAGGGTTTGAACGGAGGAATTTAACATAGAAAGCAATGGGACCATGAATTAGTCGTGTCCTTCCTATAAATTTGCGAAAGAAACTCATTTTGTATTTTATCATTTAGCAGATTACTGTCAACAGTTTCAGAAAAGGTATCAATCAAAGGCATTGAAATTCTAGTTTGAACCACATTTTTGGTGTCTTAAGAAGAAAGTAGTTATAAAAGACAGAAAATACACGTCAAGTCTAAACAGTAAGTATACAATTAAGCTGTATTCTAGTATTTTAAAGTTGCATGCAATATGACATAATTATGCACGGGACAAACTATTGAACGGGACAAACTTAAATTGACCTAAAAGTCAATTACAGGAAGTAGTTGGATACTATTCATGATATATACGTATGGTGAAGTTAAGCTTGGCACTGTGTTTAGGGTTCACAGTTACTATACCTCCGATCCGATGCATTTTATAGGTATAGATTAAACGTCCCCTATCATACGTATCACATACTAGTATCTGCTATAACTTGTACGAACTGAGAGTGAGGAGGCTCAGAAGTCAAAACATAATAAGTCTAAATATTGAAATTGCTGCCGTCTAAAAGTTCACAGGTTAGCAGCCTTTCTTGTTACTGTCTATGTGGTGCTTATATATAAACATTGTATCACTTCTCAGTAGCTAGATAGAGTTGTAGCTTTTCATCAAATTAAGCAGCAGCTTAAAGTGTTGCTTTGAAATGCAATGATTGCCACTTTATTTGAACTTAAAACAAAAGAGGTGTGCCTTCAGGGGTAGGGTTTGAACGGAGGAATTTAACATAGAAAGCAATGGGACCATGAATTAGTCGTGTCCTTCCTATAAATTTGCGAAAGAAACTCATTTTGTATTTTATCATTTAGCAGATTACTGTCAACAGTTTCAGAAAAGGTATCAATCAAAGGCATTGAAATTCTAGTTTGAACCACATTTTTGGTGTCTTAAGAAGAAAGTAGTTATAAAAGACAGAAAATACACGTCAAGTCTAAACAGTAAGTATACAATTAAGCTGTAGTCTAGTATTTTAAAGTTGCATGCTATATGACATAATTATGCACGGGACAAACTATTGAACGGGACAAACTTAAATTGACCTAAAAGTCAATTACAGGAAGTAGTTGGATACTATTCATGATATATACGTATGGTGAAGTTAAGCTTGGCACTGTGTTTAGGGTTCACAGTTACTATACCTCCGATCCGATGCATTTTATAGGTATAGATTAAACGTCCCCTATCATACGTATCACATACTAGTATCTGCTATAACTTGTACGAACTGAGAGTGAGGAGGCTCAGAAGTCAAAACATAATAAGTCTAAATATTGAAATTGCTGCCGTCTAAAAGTTCACAGGTTAGCAGCCTTTCTTGTTACTGTCTATGTGGTGCTTATATATAAACATTGTATCACTTCTCAGTAGCTAGATAGAGTTGTAGCTTTTCATCAAATTAAGCAGCAGCTTAAAGTGTTGCTTTGAAATGCAATGATTGCCACTTTATTTGAACTTAAAACAAAAGAGGTGTGCCTTCAGGGGTAGGGTTTGAACGGAGGAATTTAACATAGAAAGCAATGGGACCATGAATTAGTCGTGTCCTTCCTATAAATTTGCGAAAGAAACTCATTTTGTATTTTATCATTTAGCAGATTACTGTCAACAGTTTCAGAAAAGGTATCAATCAAAGGCATTGAAATTCTAGTTTGAACCACATTTTTGGTGTCTTAAGAAGAAAGTAGTTATAAAAGACAGAAAATACACGTCAAGTCTAAACAGTAAGTATACAATTAAGCTGTATTCTAGTATTTTAAAGTTGCATGCAATATGACATAATTATGCACGGGACAAACTATTGAACGGGACAAACTTAAATTGACCTAAAAGTCAATTACAGGAAGTAGTTGGATACTATTCATGATATATACGTATGGTGAAGTTAAGCTTGGCACTGTGTTTAGGGTTCACAGTTACTATACCTCCGATCCGATGCATTTTATAGGTATAGATTAAACGTCCCCTATCATACGTATCACATACTAGTATCTGCTATAACTTGTACGAACTGAGAGTGAGGAGGCTCAGAAGTCAAAACATAATAAGTCTAAATATTGAAATTGCTGCCGTCTAAAAGTTCACAGGTTAGCAGCCTTTCTTGTTACTGTCTATGTGGTGCTTATATATAAACATTGTATCACTTCTCAGTAGCTAGATAGAGTTGTAGCTTTTCATCAAATTAAGCAGCAGCTTAAAGTGTTGCTTTGAAATGCAATGATTGCCACTTTATTTGAACTTAAAACAAAAGAGGTGTGCCTTCAGGGGTAGGGTTTGAACGGAGGAATTTAACATAGAAAGCAATGGGACCATGAATTAGTCGTGTCCTTCCTATAAATTTGCGAAAGAAACTCATTTTGTATTTTATCATTTAGCAGATTACTGTCAACAGTTTCAGAAAAGGTATCAATCAAAGGCATTGAAATTCTAGTTTGAACCACATTTTTGGTGTCTTAAGAAGAAAGTAGTTATAAAAGACAGAAAATACATGTCAAGTCTAAACAGTAAGTATACAATTAAGCTGTATTCTAGTATTTTAAAGTTGCATGCAATATGACATAATTATGCACGGGACAAACTATTGAACGGGACAAACTTAAATTGACCTAAAAGTCAATTACAGGAAGTAGTTGGATACTATTCATGATATATACGTATGGTGAAGTTAAGCTTGGCACTGTGTTTAGGGTTCACAGTTACTATACCTCCGATCCGATGCATTTTATAGGTATAGATTAAACGTCCCCTATCATACGTATCACATACTAGTATCTGCTATAACTTGTACGAACTGAGAGTGAGGAGGCTCAGAAGTCAAAACATAATAAGTCTAAATATTGAAATTGCTGCCGTCTAAAAGTTCACAGGTTAGCAGCCTTTCTTGTTACTGTCTATGTGGTGCTTATATATAAACATTGTATCACTTCTCAGTAGCTAGATAGAGTTGTAGCTTTTCATCAAATTAAGCAGCAGCTTAAAGTGTTGCTTTGAAATGCAATGATTGCCACTTTATTTGAACTTAAAACAAAAGAGGTGTGCCTTCAGGGGTAGGGTTTGAACGGAGGAATTTAACATAGAAAGCAATGGGACCATGAATTAGTCGTGTCCTTCCTATAAATTTGCGAAAGAAACTCATTTTGTATTTTATCATTTAGCAGATTACTGTCAACAGTTTCAGAAAAGGTATCAATCAAAGGCATTGAAATTCTAGTTTGAACCACATTTTTGGTGTCTTAAGAAGAAAGTAGTTATAAAAGACAGAAAATACACGTCAAGTCTAAACAGTAAGTATACAATTAAGCTGTATTCTAGTATTTTAAAGTTGCATGCAATATGACATAATTATGCACGGGACAAACTATTGAACGGGACAAACTTAAATTGACCTAAAAGTCAATTACAGGAAGTAGTTGGATACTATTCATGATATATACGTATGGTGAAGTTAAGCTTGGCACTGTGTTTAGGGTTCACAGTTACTATACCTCCGATCCGATGCATTTTATAGGTATAGATTAAACGTCCCCTATCATACGTATCACATACTAGTATCTGCTATAACTTGTACGAACTGAGAGTGAGGAGGCTCAGAAGTCAAAACATAATAAGTCTAAATATTGAAATTGCTGCCGTCTAAAAGTTCACAGGTTAGCAGCCTTTCTTGTTACTGTCTATGTGGTGCTTATATATAAACATTGTATCACTTCTCAGTAGCTAGATAGAGTTGTAGCTTTTCATCAAATTAAGCAGCAGCTTAAAGTGTTGCTTTGAAATGCAATGATTGCCACTTTATTTGAACTTAAAACAAAAGAGGTGTGCCTTCAGGGGTAGGGTTTGAACGGAGGAATTTAACATAGAAAGCCATGAGTTTCTTTCGCAAATTTATAGGAAGGACACGACTAATTCATGGTCCCATTGCTTTCTATGTTAAATTCCTCCGTTCAAACCCTACCCCTGAAGGCACACCTCTTTTGTTTTAAGTTCAAATAAAGTGGCAATCATTGCATTTCAAAGCAACACTTTAAGCTGCTGCTTAATTTGATGAAAAGCTACAACTCTATCTAGCTACTGAGAAGTGATACAATGTTTATATATAAGCACCACATAGACAGTAACAAGAAAGGCTGCTAACCTGTGAACTTTTAGACGGCAGCAATTTCAATATTTAGACTTATTATGTTTTGACTTCTGAGCCTCCTCACTCTCAGTTCGTACAAGTTATAGCAGATACTAGTATGTGATACGTATGATAGGGGACGTTTAATCTATACCTATAAAATGCATCGGATCGGAGGTATAGTAACTGTGAACCCTAAACACAGTGCCAAGCTTAACTTCACCATACGTATATATCATGAATAGTATCCAACTACTTCCTGTAATTGACTTTTAGGTCAATTTAAGTTTGTCCCGTTCAATAGTTTGTCCCGTGCATAATTATGTCATATTGCATGCAACTTTAAAATACTAGAATACAGCTTAATTGTATACTTACTGTTTAGACTTGACGTGTATTTTCTGTCTTTTATAACTACTTTCTTCTTAAGACACCAAAAATGTGGTTCAAACTAGAATTTCAATGCCTTTGATTGATACCTTTTCTGAAACTGTTGACAGTAATCTGCTAAATGATAAAATACAAAATGAGTTTCTTTCGCAAATTTATAGGAAGGACACGACTAATTCATGGTCCCATTGCTTTCTATGTTAAATTCCTCCGTTCAAACCCTACCCCTGAAGGCACACCTTTTGTTTTAAGTTCAAATAAAGTGGCAATCATTGCATTTCAAAGCAACACTTTAAGCTGCTGCTTAATTTGATGAAAAGCTACAACTCTATCTAACTACTGAGAAGTGATACAATGTTTATATATAAGCACCACATAGACAGTAACAAGAAAGGCTGCTAACCTGTGAACTTTTAGACGGCAGCAATTTCAATATTTAGACTTATTATGTTTTGACTTCTGAGCCTCCTCACTCTCAGTTCGTACAAGTTATAGCAGATACTAGTATGTGATACGTATGCTAGGGGACGTTTAATCTATACCTATAAAATGCATCGGATCGGAGGTATAGTAACTGTGAACCCTAAACACAGTGCCAAGCTTAACTTCACCATACGTATATATCATGAATAGTATCCAACTACTTCCTGTAATTGACTTTTAGGTCAATTTAAGTTTGTCCCGTTCAATAGTTTGTCCCGTGCATAATTATGTCATATTGCATGCAACTTTAAAATACTAGAATACAGCTTAATTGTATACTTACTGTTTAGACTTGACGTGTATTTTCTGTCTTTTATAACTACTTTCTTCTTAAGACACCAAAAATGTGGTTCAAACTAGAATTTCAATGCCTTTGATTGATACCTTTTCTGAAACTGTTGACAGTAATCTGCTAAATGATAAAATACAAAATGAGTTTTTTTCGCAAATTTATAGGAAGGACACGACTAATTCATGGTCCAATTGCTTTCTATGTTAAATTTCTCCGTTCAAACCCTACCCCTGAAGGCACACCTCTTTTGTTTTAAGTTCAAATAAAGTGGCAATCATTGCATTTCAAAGCAACACTTTAAGCTGCTGCTTAATTTGATGAAAAGCTACAACTCTATCTAGCTACTGAGAAGTGATACAATGTTTATATATAAGCACCACATAGACAGTAACAAGAAAGGCTGCTAACCTGTGAACTTTTAGACGGCAGCAATTTCAATATTTAGACTTATTATGTTTTGACTTCTGAGCCTCCTCACTCTCAGTTCGTACAAGTTATAGCAGATACTAGTATGTGATACGTATGATAGGGGACGTTTAATCTATACCTATAAAATGCATCGGATCGGAGGTATAGTAACTGTGAACCCTAAACACAGTGCCAAGCTTAACTTCACCATACGTATATATCATGAATAGTATCCAACTACTTCCTGTAATTGACTTTTAGGTCAATTTAAGTTTGTCCCGTTCAATAGTTTGTCCCGTGCATAATTATGTCATATTGCATGCAACTTTAAAATACTAGAATACAGCTTAATTGTATACTTACTGTTTAGACTTGACGTGTATTTTCTGTCTTTTATAACTACTTTCTTCTTAAGACACCAAAAATGTGGTTCAAACTAGAATTTCAATGCCTTTGATTGATACCTTTTCTGAAACTGTTGACAGTAATCTGCTAAATGATAAAATACAAAATGAGTTTCTTTCGCAAATTTATAGGAAGGACACGACTAATTCATGGTCCCATTGCTTTCTATGTTAAATTCCTCCGTTCAAACCCTACCCCTGAAGGCACACCTTTTGTTTTAAGTTCAAATAAAGTGGCAATCATTGCATTTCAAAGCAACACTTTAAGCTGCTGCTTAATTTGATGAAAAGCTACAACTCTATCTAACTACTGAGAAGTGATACAATGTTTATATATAAGCACCACATAGACAGTAACAAGAAAGGCTGCTAACCTGTGAACTTTTAGACGGCAGCAATTTCAATATTTAGACTTATTATGTTTTGACTTCTGAGCCTCCTCACTCTCAGTTCGTACAAGTTATAGCAGATACTAGTATGTGATACGTATGATAGGGGACGTTTAATCTATACCTATAAAATGCATCGGATCGGAGGTATAGTAACTGTGAACCCTAAACACAGTGCCAAGCTTAACTTCACCATACGTATATATCATGAATAGTATCCAACTACTTCCTGTAATTGACTTTTAGGTCAATTTAAGTTTGTCCCGTTCAATAGTTTGTCCCGTGCATAATTATGTCATATTGCATGCAACTTTAAAATACTAAAATACAGCTTAATTGTATACTTACTGTTTAGACTTGACGTGTATTTTCTGTCTTTTATAACTACTTTCTTCTTAAGACACCAAAAATGTGGTTCAAACTAGAATTTCAATGCCTTTGATTGATACCTTTTCTGAAACTGTTGACAGTAATCTGCCAAATGATAAAATACAAAATGAGTTTCTTTCGCAAATTTATAGGAAGGACACGACTAATTCATGGTCCCATTGCTTTCTATGTTAAATTCCTCCGTTCAAACCCTACCCCTGAAGGCACACCTCTTTTGTTTTAAGTTCAAATAAAGTGGCAATCATTGCATTTCAAAGCAACACTTTAAGCTGCTGCTTAATTTGATGAAAAGCTACAACTCTATCTAGCTACTGAGAAGTGATACAATGTTTATATATAAGCACCACATAGACAGTAACAAGAAAGGCTGCTAACCTGTGAACTTTTAGACGGCAGCAATTTCAATATTTAGACTTATTATGTTTTGACTTCTGAGCCTCCTCACTCTCAGTTCGTACAAGTTATAGCAGATACTAGTATGTGATACGTATGATAGGGGACGTTTAATCTATACCTATAAAATGCATCGGATCGGAGGTATAGTAACTGTGAACCCTAAACACAGTGCCAAGCTTAACTTCACCATACGTATATATCATGAATAGTATCCAACTGCTTCCTGTAATTGACTTTTAGGTCAATTTAAGTTTGTCCCGTTCAATAGTTTGTCCCGTGCATAATTATGTCATATTGCATGCAACTTTAAAATACTAGAATACAGCTTAATTGTATACTTACTGTTTAGACTTGACGTGTATTTTCTGTCTTTTATAACAACTTTCTTCTTAAGACACCAAAAATGTGGTTCAAACTAGAATTTCAATGCCTTTGATTGATACCTTTTCTGAAACTGTTGACAGTAATCTGCTAAATGATAAAATACAAAATGAGTTTCTTTCGCAAATTTATAGGAAGGACACGACTAATTCATGGTCCCATTGCTTTCTATGTTAAATTCCTCCGTTCAAACCCTACCCCTGAAGGCACACCTCTTTTGTTTTAAGTTCAAATAAAGTGGCAATCATTGCATTTCAAAGCAACACTTTAAGCTGCTGCTTAATTTGATGAAAAGCTACAACTCTATCTAGCTACTGAGAAGTGATACAATGTTTATATATAAGCACCACATAGACAGTAACAAGAAAGGCTGCTAACCTGTGAACTTTTAGACGGCAGCAATTTCAATATTTAGACTTATTATGTTTTGACTTCTGAGCCTCCTCACTCTCAGTTCGTACAAGTTATAGCAGATACTAGTATGTGATACGTATGATAGGGGACGTTTAATCTATACCTATAAAATGCATCGGATCGGAGGTATAGTAACTGTGAACCCTAAACACAGTGCCAAGCTTAACTTCACCATACGTATATATCATGAATAGTATCCAACTACTTCCTGTAATTGACTTTTAGGTCAATTTAAGTTTGTCCCGTTCAATAGTTTGTCCCGTGCATAATTATGTCATATTGCATGCAACTTTAAAATACTAGAATACAGCTTAATTGTATACTTACTGTTTAGACTTGACGTGTATTTTCTGTCTTTTATAACAACTTTCTTCTTAAGACACCAAAAATGTGGTTCAAACTAGAATTTCAATGCCTTTGATTGATACCTTTTCTGAAACTGTTGACAGTAATCTGCTAAATGATAAAATACAAAATGAGTTTCTTTCGCAAATTTATAGGAAGGACACGACTAATTCATGGTCCCATTGCTTTCTATGTTAAATTCCTCCGTTCAAACCCTACCCCTGAAGGCACACCTCTTTTGTTTTAAGTTCAAATAAAGTGGCAATCATTGCATTTCAAAGCAACACTTTAAGCTGCTGCTTAATTTGATGAAAAGCTACAACTCTATCTAGCTACTGAGAAGTGATACAATGTTTATATATAAGCACCACATAGACAGTAAGAAGAAAGGCTGCTAACCTGTGAACTTTTAGACGGCAGCAATTTCAATATTTAGACTTATTATGTTTTGACTTCTGAGCCTCCTCACTCTCAGTTCGTACAAGTTATAGCAGATACTAGTATGTGATACGTATGATAGGGGACGTTTAATCTATACCTATAAAATGCATCGGATCGGAGGTATAGTAACTGTGAACCCTAAACACAGTGCCAAGCTTAACTTCACCATACGTATATATCATGAATAGTATCCAACTACTTCCTGTAATTGACTTTTAGGTCAATTTAAGTTTGTCCCGTTCAATAGTTTGTCCCGTGCATAATTATGTCATATTGCATGCAACTTTAAAATACTAGAATACAGCTTAATTGTATACTTACTGTTTAGACTTGACGTGTATTTTCTGTCTTTTATAACTACTTTCTTCTTAAGACACCAAAAATGTGGTTCAAACTAGAATTTCAATGCATTTGATTGATACCTTTTCTGAAACTGTTGACAGTAATCTGCTAAATGATAAAATACAAAATGAGTTTCTTTCGCAAATTTATAGGAAGGACACGACTAATTCATGGTCCCATTGCTTTCTATGTTAAATTCCTCCGTTCAAACCCTACCCCTGAAGGCACACCTCTTTTGTTTTAAGTTCAAATAAAGTGGCAATCATTGCATTTCAAAGCAACACTTTAAGCTGCTGCTTAATTTGATGAAAAGCTACAACTCTATCTAGCTACTGAGAAGTGATACAATGTTTATATATAAGCACCACATAGACAGTAACAAGAAAGGCTGCTAACCTGTGAACTTTTAGACGGCAGCAATTTCAATATTTAGACTTATTATGTTTTGACTTCTGAGCCTCCTCACTCTCAGTTCGTACAAGTTATAGCAGATACTAGTATGTGATACGTATGATAGGGGACGTTTAATCTATACCTATAAAATGCATCGGATCGGAGGTATAGTAACTGTGAACCCTAAACACAGTGCCAAGCTTAACTTCACCATACGTATATATCATGAATAGTATCCAACTACTTCCTGTAATTGACTTTTAGGTCAATTTAAGTTTGTCCCGTTCAATAGTTTGTCCCGTGCATAATTATGTCATATTGCATGCAACTTTAAAATACTAGAATACAGCTTAATTGTATACTTACTGTTTAGACTTGACGTGTATTTTCTGTCTTTTATAACTACTTTCTTCTTAAGACACCAAAAATGTGGTTCAAACTAGAATTTCAATGCCTTTGATTGATACCTTTTCTGAAACTGTTGACAGTAATCTGCTAAATGATAAAATACAAAATGAGTTTCTTTCGCAAATTTATAGGAAGGACACGACTAATTCATGGTCCCATTGCTTTCTATGTTAAATTCCTCCGTTCAAACCCTACCCCTGAAGGCACACCTTTTGTTTTAAGTTCAAATAAAGTGGCAATCATTGCATTTCAAAGCAACACTTTAAGCTGCTGCTTAATTTGATGAAAAGCTACAACTCTATCTAACTACTGAGAAGTGATACAATGTTTATATATAAGCACCACATAGACAGTAACAAGAAAGGCTGCTAACCTGTGAACTTTTAGACGGCAGCAATTTCAATATTTAGACTTATTATGTTTTGACTTCTGAGCCTCCTCACTCTCAGTTCGTACAAGTTATAGCAGATACTAGTATGTGATACGTATGCTAGGGGACGTTTAATCTATACCTATAAAATGCATCGGATCGGAGGTATAGTAACTGTGAACCCTAAACACAGTGCCAAGCTTAACTTCACCATACGTATATATCATGAATAGTATCCAACTACTTCCTGTAATTGACTTTTAGGTCAATTTAAGTTTGTCCCGTTCAATAGTTTGTCCCGTGCATAATTATGTCATATTGCATGCAACTTTAAAATACTAGAATACAGCTTAATTGTATACTTACTGTTTAGACTTGACGTGTATTTTCTGTCTTTTATAACTACTTTCTTCTTAAGACACCAAAAATGTGGTTCAAACTAGAATTTCAATGCCTTTGATTGATACCTTTTCTGAAACTGTTGACAGTAATCTGCTAAATGATAAAATACAAAATGAGTTTTTTTCGCAAATTTATAGGAAGGACACGACTAATTCATGGTCCAATTGCTTTCTATGTTAAATTTCTCCGTTCAAACCCTACCCCTGAAGGCACACCTCTTTTGTTTTAAGTTCAAATAAAGTGGCAATCATTGCATTTCAAAGCAACACTTTAAGCTGCTGCTTAATTTGATGAAAAGCTACAACTCTATCTAGCTACTGAGAAGTGATACAATGTTTATATATAAGCACCACATAGACAGTAACAAGAAAGGCTGCTAACCTGTGAACTTTTAGACGGCAGCAATTTCAATATTTAGACTTATTATGTTTTGACTTCTGAGCCTCCTCACTCTCAGTTCGTACAAGTTATAGCAGATACTAGTATGTGATACGTATGATAGGGGACGTTTAATCTATACCTATAAAATGCATCGGATCGGAGGTATAGTAACTGTGAACCCTAAACACAGTGCCAAGCTTAACTTCACCATACGTATATATCATGAATAGTATCCAACTACTTCCTGTAATTGACTTTTAGGTCAATTTAAGTTTGTCCCGTTCAATAGTTTGTCCCGTGCATAATTATGTCATATTGCATGCAACTTTAAAATACTAGAATACAGCTTAATTGTATACTTACTGTTTAGACTTGACGTGTATTTTCTGTCTTTTATAACTACTTTCTTCTTAAGACACCAAAAATGTGGTTCAAACTAGAATTTCAATGCCTTTGATTGATACCTTTTCTGAAACTGTTGACAGTAATCTGCTAAATGATAAAATACAAAATGAGTTTCTTTCGCAAATTTATAGGAAGGACACGACTAATTCATGGTCCCATTGCTTTCTATGTTAAATTCCTCCGTTCAAACCCTACCCCTGAAGGCACACCTTTTGTTTTAAGTTCAAATAAAGTGGCAATCATTGCATTTCAAAGCAACACTTTAAGCTGCTGCTTAATTTGATGAAAAGCTACAACTCTATCTAACTACTGAGAAGTGATACAATGTTTATATATAAGCACCACATAGACAGTAACAAGAAAGGCTGCTAACCTGTGAACTTTTAGACGGCAGCAATTTCAATATTTAGACTTATTATGTTTTGACTTCTGAGCCTCCTCACTCTCAGTTCGTACAAGTTATAGCAGATACTAGTATGTGATACGTATGATAGGGGACGTTTAATCTATACCTATAAAATGCATCGGATCGGAGGTATAGTAACTGTGAACCCTAAACACAGTGCCAAGCTTAACTTCACCATACGTATATATCATGAATAGTATCCAACTACTTCCTGTAATTGACTTTTAGGTCAATTTAAGTTTGTCCCGTTCAATAGTTTGTCCCGTGCATAATTATGTCATATTGCATGCAACTTTAAAATACTAAAATACAGCTTAATTGTATACTTACTGTTTAGACTTGACGTGTATTTTCTGTCTTTTATAACTACTTTCTTCTTAAGACACCAAAAATGTGGTTCAAACTAGAATTTCAATGCCTTTGATTGATACCTTTTCTGAAACTGTTGACAGTAATCTGCCAAATGATAAAATACAAAATGAGTTTCTTTCGCAAATTTATAGGAAGGACACGACTAATTCATGGTCCCATTGCTTTCTATGTTAAATTCCTCCGTTCAAACCCTACCCCTGAAGGCACACCTCTTTTGTTTTAAGTTCAAATAAAGTGGCAATCATTGCATTTCAAAGCAACACTTTAAGCTGCTGCTTAATTTGATGAAAAGCTACAACTCTATCTAGCTACTGAGAAGTGATACAATGTTTATATATAAGCACCACATAGACAGTAACAAGAAAGGCTGCTAACCTGTGAACTTTTAGACGGCAGCAATTTCAATATTTAGACTTATTATGTTTTGACTTCTGAGCCTCCTCACTCTCAGTTCGTACAAGTTATAGCAGATACTAGTATGTGATACGTATGATAGGGGACGTTTAATCTATACCTATAAAATGCATCGGATCGGAGGTATAGTAACTGTGAACCCTAAACACAGTGCCAAGCTTAACTTCACCATACGTATATATCATGAATAGTATCCAACTGCTTCCTGTAATTGACTTTTAGGTCAATTTAAGTTTGTCCCGTTCAATAGTTTGTCCCGTGCATAATTATGTCATATTGCATGCAACTTTAAAATACTAGAATACAGCTTAATTGTATACTTACTGTTTAGACTTGACGTGTATTTTCTGTCTTTTATAACAACTTTCTTCTTAAGACACCAAAAATGTGGTTCAAACTAGAATTTCAATGCCTTTGATTGATACCTTTTCTGAAACTGTTGACAGTAATCTGCTAAATGATAAAATACAAAATGAGTTTCTTTCGCAAATTTATAGGAAGGACACGACTAATTCATGGTCCCATTGCTTTCTATGTTAAATTCCTCCGTTCAAACCCTACCCCTGAAGGCACACCTCTTTTGTTTTAAGTTCAAATAAAGTGGCAATCATTGCATTTCAAAGCAACACTTTAAGCTGCTGCTTAATTTGATGAAAAGCTACAACTCTATCTAGCTACTGAGAAGTGATACAATGTTTATATATAAGCACCACATAGACAGTAACAAGAAAGGCTGCTAACCTGTGAACTTTTAGACGGCAGCAATTTCAATATTTAGACTTATTATGTTTTGACTTCTGAGCCTCCTCACTCTCAGTTCGTACAAGTTATAGCAGATACTAGTATGTGATACGTATGATAGGGGACGTTTAATCTATACCTATAAAATGCATCGGATCGGAGGTATAGTAACTGTGAACCCTAAACACAGTGCCAAGCTTAACTTCACCATACGTATATATCATGAATAGTATCCAACTACTTCCTGTAATTGACTTTTAGGTCAATTTAAGTTTGTCCCGTTCAATAGTTTGTCCCGTGCATAATTATGTCATATTGCATGCAACTTTAAAATACTAGAATACAGCTTAATTGTATACTTACTGTTTAGACTTGACGTGTATTTTCTGTCTTTTATAACAACTTTCTTCTTAAGACACCAAAAATGTGGTTCAAACTAGAATTTCAATGCCTTTGATTGATACCTTTTCTGAAACTGTTGACAGTAATCTGCTAAATGATAAAATACAAAATGAGTTTCTTTCGCAAATTTATAGGAAGGACACGACTAATTCATGGTCCCATTGCTTTCTATGTTAAATTCCTCCGTTCAAACCCTACCCCTGAAGGCACACCTCTTTTGTTTTAAGTTCAAATAAAGTGGCAATCATTGCATTTCAAAGCAACACTTTAAGCTGCTGCTTAATTTGATGAAAAGCTACAACTCTATCTAGCTACTGAGAAGTGATACAATGTTTATATATAAGCACCACATAGACAGTAAGAAGAAAGGCTGCTAACCTGTGAACTTTTAGACGGCAGCAATTTCAATATTTAGACTTATTATGTTTTGACTTCTGAGCCTCCTCACTCTCAGTTCGTACAAGTTATAGCAGATACTAGTATGTGATACGTATGATAGGGGACGTTTAATCTATACCTATAAAATGCATCGGATCGGAGGTATAGTAACTGTGAACCCTAAACACAGTGCCAAGCTTAACTTCACCATACGTATATATCATGAATAGTATCCAACTACTTCCTGTAATTGACTTTTAGGTCAATTTAAGTTTGTCCCGTTCAATAGTTTGTCCCGTGCATAATTATGTCATATTGCATGCAACTTTAAAATACTAGAATACAGCTTAATTGTATACTTACTGTTTAGACTTGACGTGTATTTTCTGTCTTTTATAACTACTTTCTTCTTAAGACACCAAAAATGTGGTTCAAACTAGAATTTCAATGCATTTGATTGATACCTTTTCTGAAACTGTTGACAGTAATCTGCTAAATGATAAAATACAAAATGAGTTTCTTTCGCAAATTTATAGGAAGGACACGACTAATTCATGGTCCCATTGCTTTCTATGTTAAATTCCTCCGTTCAAACCCTACCCCTGAAGGCACACCTCTTTTGTTTTAAGTTCAAATAAAGTGGCAATCATTGCATTTCAAAGCAACACTTTAAGCTGCTGCTTAATTTGATGAAAAGCTACAACTCTATCTAGCTACTGAGAAGTGATACAATGTTTATATATAAGCACCACATAGACAGTAACAAGAAAGGCTGCTAACCTGTGAACTTTTAGACGGCAGCAATTTCAATATTTAGACTTATTATGTTTTGACTTCTGAGCCTCCTCACTCTCAGTTCGTACAAGTTATAGCAGATACTAGTATGTGATACGTATGATAGGGGACGTTTAATCTATACCTATAAAATGCATCGGATCGGAGGTATAGTAACTGTGAACCCTAAACACAGTGCCAAGCTTAACTTCACCATACGTATATATCATGAATAGTATCCAACTACTTCCTGTAATTGACTTTTAGGTCAATTTAAGTTTGTCCCGTTCAATAGTTTGTCCCGTGCATAATTATGTCATATTGCATGCAACTTTAAAATACTAGAATACAGCTTAATTGTATACTTACTGTTTAGACTTGACGTGTATTTTCTGTCTTTTATAACTACTTTCTTCTTAAGACACCAAAAATGTGGTTCAAACTAGAATTTCAATGCCTTTGATTGATACCTTTTCTGAAACTGTTGACAGTAATCTGCTAAATGATAAAATACAAAATGAGTTTCTTTCGCAAATTTATAGGAAGGACACGACTAATTCATGGTCCCATTGCTTTCTATGTTAAATTCCTCCGTTCAAACCCTACCCCTGAAGGCACACCTTTTGTTTTAAGTTCAAATAAAGTGGCAATCATTGCATTTCAAAGCAACACTTTAAGCTGCTGCTTAATTTGATGAAAAGCTAAAACTCTATCTAACTACTGAGAAGTGATACAATGTTTATATATAAGCACCACATAGACAGTAACAAGAAAGGCTGCTAACCTGTGAACTTTTAGACGGCAGCAATTTCAATATTTAGACTTATTATGTTTTGACTTCTGAGCCTCCTCACTCTCAGTTCGTACAAGTTATAGCAGATACTAGTATGTGATACGTATGCTAGGGGACGTTTAATCTATACCTATAAAATGCATCGGATCGGAGGTATAGTAACTGTGAACCCTAAACACAGTGCCAAGCTTAACTTCACCATACGTATATATCATGAATAGTATCCAACTACTTCCTGTAATTGACTTTTAGGTCAATTTAAGTTTGTCCCGTTCAATAGTTTGTCCCGTGCATAATTATGTCATATTGCATGCAACTTTAAAATACTAGAATACAGCTTAATTGTATACTTACTGTTTAGACTTGACGTGTATTTTCTGTCTTTTATAACTACTTTCTTCTTAAGACACCAAAAATGTGGTTCAAACTAGAATTTCAATGCATTTGATTGATACCTTTTCTGAAACTGTTGACAGTAATCTGCTAAATGATAAAATACAAAATGAGTTTCTTTCGCAAATTTATAGGAAGGACACGACTAATTCATGGTCCCATTGCTTTCTATGTTAAATTCCTCCGTTCAAACCCTACCCCTGAAGGCACACCTCTTTTGTTTTAAGTTCAAATAAAGTGGCAATCATTGCATTTCAAAGCAACACTTTAAGCTGCTGCTTAATTTGATGAAAAGCTACAACTCTATCTAGCTACTGAGAAGTGATACAATGTTTATATATAAGCACCACATAGACAGTAACAAGAAAGGCTGCTAACCTGTGAACTTTTAGACGGCAGCAATTTCAATATTTAGACTTATTATGTTTTGACTTCTGAGCCTCCTCACTCTCAGTTCGTACAAGTTATAGCAGATACTAGTATGTGATACGTATGATAGGGGACGTTTAATCTATACCTATAAAATGCATCGGATCGGAGGTATAGTAACTGTGAACCCTAAACACAGTGCCAAGCTTAACTTCACCATACGTATATATCATGAATAGTATCCAACTACTTCCTGTAATTGACTTTTAGGTCAATTTAAGTTTGTCCCGTTCAATAGTTTGTCCCGTGCATAATTATGTCATATTGCATGCAACTTTAAAATACTAGAATACAGCTTAATTGTATACTTACTGTTTAGACTTGACGTGTATTTTCTGTCTTTTATAACTACTTTCTTCTTAAGACACCAAAAATGTGGTTCAAACTAGAATTTCAATGCCTTTGATTGATACCTTTTCTGAAACTGTTGACAGTAATCTGCTAAATGATAAAATACAAAATGAGTTTCTTTCGCAAATTTATAGGAAGGACACGACTAATTCATGGTCCCATTGCTTTCTATGTTAAATTCCTCCGTTCAAACCCTACCCCTGAAGGCACACCTTTTGTTTTAAGTTCAAATAAAGTGGCAATCATTGCATTTCAAAGCAACACTTTAAGCTGCTGCTTAATTTGATGAAAAGCTACAACTCTATCTAACTACTGAGAAGTGATACAATGTTTATATATAAGCACCACATAGACAGTAACAAGAAAGGCTGCTAACCTGTGAACGGCAGCAATTTCAATATTTAGACTTATTATGTTTTGACTTCTGAGCCTCCTCACTCTCAGTTCGTACAAGTTATAGCAGATACTAGTATGTGATACGTATGCTAGGGGACGTTTAATCTATACCTATAAAATGCATCGGATCGGAGGTATAGTAACTGTGAACCCTAAACACAGTGCCAAGCTTAACTTCACCATACGTATATATCATGAATAGTATCCAACTACTTCCTGTAATTGACTTTTAGGTCAATTTAAGTTTGTCCCGTTCAATAGTTTGTCCCGTGCATAATTATGTCATATTGCATGCAACTTTAAAATACTAGAATACAGCTTAATTGTATACTTACTGTTTAGACTTGACGTGTATTTTCTGTCTTTTATAACTACTTTCTTCTTAAGACACCAAAATTGTGGTTCAAACTAGAATTTCAATGCCTTTGATTGATACCTTTTCTGAAACTGTTGACAGTAATCTGCTAAATGATAAAATACAAAATGAGTTTTTTTCGCAAATTTATAGGAAGGACACGACTAATTCATGGTCCCATTGCTTTCTATGTTAAATTCCTCCGTTCAAACCCTACCCCTGAAGGCACACCTCTTTTGTTTTAAGTTCAAATAAAGTGGCAATCATTGCATTTCAAAGCAACACTTTAAGCTGCTGCTTAATTTGATGAAAAGCTACAACTCTATCTAGCTACTGAGAAGTGATACAATGTTTATATATAAGCACCACATAGACAGTAACAAGAAAGGCTGCTAACCTGTGAACTTTTAGACGGCAGCAATTTCAATATTTAGACTTATTATGTTTTGACTTCTGAGCCTCCTCACTCTCAGTTCGTACAAGTTATAGCAGATACTAGTATGTGATACGTATGATAGGGGACGTTTAATCTATACCTATAAAATGCATCGGATCGGAGGTATAGTAACTGTGAACCCTAAACACAGTGCCAAGCTTAACTTCACCATACGTATATATCATGAATAGTATCCAACTACTTCCTGTAATTGACTTTTAGGTCAATTTAAGTTTGTCCCGTTCAATAGTTTGTCCCGTGCATAATTATGTCATATTGCATGCAACTTTAAAATACTAGAATACAGCTTAATTGTATACTTACTGTTTAGACTTGACGTGTATTTTCTGTCTTTTATAACTACTTTCTTCTTAAGACACCAAAAATGTGGTTCAAACTAGAATTTCAATGCCTTTGATTGATACCTTTTCTGAAACTGTTGACAGTAATCTGCTAAATGATAAAATACAAAATGAGTTTCTTTCGCAAATTTATAGGAAGGACAGGACTAATTTATGGTCCCATTGCTTTCTATGTTAAATTCTTCCGTTCAAACCCTACCCCTGAAGGCACACCTCTTTTGTTTTAAGTTCAAATAAAGTGGCAATCATTGCATTTCAAAGCAACACTTTAAGCTGCTGCTTAATTTGATGAAAAGCTACAACTCTATCTAGCTACTGAGAAGTGATACAATGTTTATATATAAGCACCACATATATATATAGACAGTAACAAGAAAGGCTGCTAACCTGTGAACTTTTAGACGGCAGCAATTTCAATATTTAGACTTATTATGTTTTGACTTCTGAGCCTCCTCACTCTCAGTTCGTACAAGTTATAGCAGATACTAGTATGTGATACGTATGATAGGGGACGTTTAATCTATACCTATAAAATGCATCGGATCGGAGGTATAGTAACTGTGAACCCTAAACACAGTGCCAAGCTTAACTTCACCATACGTATATATCATGAATAGTATCCAACTACTTCCTGTAATTGACTTTTAGGTCAATTTAAGTTTGTCCCGTTCAATAGTTTGTCCCGTGCATAATTATGTCAACATGCAACTTTAAAATACTAGAATACAGCTTAATTGTATACTTACTGTTTAGACTTGACGTGTATTTTCTGTCTTTTATAACTACTTTCTTCTTAAGACACCAAAAATGTGGTTCAAACTAGAATTTCAATGCATTTGATTGATACCTTTTCTGAAACTGTTGACAGTAATCTGCTAAATGATAAAATACAAAATGAGTTTCTTTCGCAAATTTATAGGAAGGACACGACTAATTCATGGTCCCATTGCTTTCTATGTTACCCTACCCCTGAAGGCACACCTCTTTTGTTTTAAGTTCAAATAAAGTGGCAATCATTGCATTTCAAAGCAACACTTTAAGCTGCTGCTTAATTTGATGAAAAGCTACAACTCTATCTAGCTACTGAGAAGTGATACAATGTTTATATATAAGCACCACATAGACAGTAACAAGAAAGGCTGCTAACCTGTGAACTTTTAGACGGCAGCAATTTCAATATTTAGACTTATTATGTTTTGACTTCTGAGCCTCCTCACTCTCAGTTCGTACAAGTTATAGCAGATACTAGTATGTGATACGTATGATAGGGGACGTTTAATCTATACCTATAAAATGCATCGGATCGGAGGTATAGTAACTGTGAACCCTAAACACAGTGCCAAGCTTAACTTCACCATACGTATATATCATGAATAGTATCCAACTACTTCCTGTAATTGACTTTTAGGTCAATTTAAGTTTGTCCCGTTCAATAGTTTGTCCCGTGCATAATTATGTCATATTGCATGCAACTTTAAAATACTAGAATACAGCTTAATTGTATACTTACTGTTTAGACTTGACGTGTATTTTCTGTCTTTTATAACTACTTTCTTCTTAAGACACCAAAAATGTGGTTCAAACTAGAATTTCAATGCCTTTGATTGATACCTTTTCTGAAACTGTTGACAGTAATCTGCTAAATGATAAAATACAAAATGAGTTTCTTTCGCAAATTTATAGGAAGGACACGACTAATTCATGGTCCCATTGCTTTCTATGTTAAATTCCTCCGTTCAAACCCTACCCCTGAAGGCACACCTTTTGTTTTAAGTTCAAATAAAGTGGCAATCATTGCATTTCAAAGCAACACTTTAAGCTGCTGCTTAATTTGATGAAAAGCTACAACTCTATCTAACTACTGAGAAGTGATACAATGTTTATATATAAGCACCACATAGACAGTAACAAGAAAGGCTGCTAACCTGTGAACTTTTAGACGGCAGCAATTTCAATATTTAGACTTATTATGTTTTGACTTCTGAGCCTCCTCACTCTCAGTTCGTACAAGTTATAGCAGATACTAGTATGTGATACGTATGCTAGGGGACGTTTAATCTATACCTATAAAATGCATCGGATCGGAGGTATAGTAACTGTGAACCCTAAACACAGTGCCAAGCTTAACTTCACCATACGTATATATCATGAATAGTATCCAACTACTTCCTGTAATTGACTTTTAGGTCAATTTAAGTTTGTCCCGTTCAATAGTTTGTCCCGTGCATAATTATGTCATATTGCATGCAACTTTAAAATACTAGAATACAGCTTAATTGTATACTTACTGTTTAGACTTGACGTGTATTTTCTGTCTTTTATAACTACTTTCTTCTTAAGACACCAAAATTGTGGTTCAAACTAGAATTTCAATGCCTTTGATTGATACCTTTTCTGAAACTGTTGACAGTAATCTGCTAAATGATAAAATACAAAATGAGTTTTTTTCGCAAATTTATAGGAAGGACACGACTAATTCATGGTCCCATTGCTTTCTATGTTAAATTTCTCCGTTCAAACCCTACCCCTGAAGGCACACCTCTTTTGTTTTAAGTTCAAATAAAGTGGCAATCATTGCATTTCAAAGCAACACTTTAAGCTGCTGCTTAATTTGATGAAAAGCTACAACTCTATCTAGCTACTGAGAAGTGATACAATGTTTATATATAAGCACCACATAGACAGTAACAAGAAAGGCTGCTAACCTGTGAACTTTTAGACGGCAGCAATTTCAATATTTAGACTTATTATGTTTTGACTTCTGAGCCTCCTCACTCTCAGTTCGTACAAGTTATAGCAGATACTAGTATGTGATACGTATGATAGGGGACGTTTAATCTATACCTATAAAATGCATCGGATCGGAGGTATAGTAACTGTGAACCCTAAACACAGTGCCAAGCTTAACTTCACCATACGTATATATCATGAATAGTATCCAACTACTTCCTGTAATTGACTTTTAGGTCAATTTAAGTTTGTCCCGTTCAATAGTTTGTCCCGTGCATAATTATGTCATATTGCATGCAACTTTAAAATACTAGAATACAGCTTAATTGTATACTTACTGTTTAGACTTGACGTGTATTTTCTGTCTTTTATAACTACTTTCTTCTTAAGACACCAAAAATGTGGTTCAAACTAGAATTTCAATGCCTTTGATTGATACCTTTTCTGAAACTGTTGACAGTAATCTGCTAAATGATAAAATACAAAATGAGTTTCTTTCGCAAATTTATAGGAAGGACACGACTAATTCATGGTCCCATTGCTTTCTATGTTAAATTCCTCCGTTCAAACCCTACCCCTGAAGGCACACCTTTTGTTTTAAGTTCAAATAAAGTGGCAATCATTGCATTTCAAAGCAACACTTTAAGCTGCTGCTTAATTTGATGAAAAGCTACAACTCTATCTAACTACTGAGAAGTGATACAATGTTTATATATAAGCACCACATAGACAGTAACAAGAAAGGCTGCTAACCTGTGAACTTTTAGACGGCAGCAATTTCAATATTTAGACTTATTATGTTTTGACTTCTGAGCCTCCTCACTCTCAGTTCGTACAAGTTATAGCAGATACTAGTATGTGATACGTATGCTAGGGGACGTTTAATCTATACCTATAAAATGCATCGGATCGGAGGTATAGTAACTGTGAACCCTAAACACAGTGCCAAGCTTAACTTCACCATACGTATATATCATGAATAGTATCCAACTACTTCCTGTAATTGACTTTTAGGTCAATTTAAGTTTGTCCCGTTCAATAGTTTGTCCCGTGCATAATTATGTCATATTGCATGCAACTTTAAAATACTAGAATACAGCTTAATTGTATACTTACTGTTTAGACTTGACGTGTATTTTCTGTCTTTTATAACTACTTTCTTCTTAAGACACCAAAAATGTGGTTCAAACTAGAATTTCAATGCCTTTGATTGATACCTTTTCTGAAACTGTTGACAGTAATCTGCTAAATGATAAAATACAAAATGAGTTTCTTTCGCAAATTTATAGGAAGGACACGACTAATTCATGGTCCCATTGCTTTCTATGTTAAATTCCTCCGTTCAAACCCTACCCCTGAAGGCACACCTCTTTTGTTTTAAGTTCAAATAAAGTGGCAATCATTGCATTTCAAAGCAACACTTTAAGCTGCTGCTTAATTTGATGAAAAGCTACAACTCTATCTAGCTACTGAGAAGTGATACAATGTTTATATATAAGCACCACATAGACAGTAACAAGAAAGGCTGCTAACCTGTGAACTTTTAGACGGCAGCAATTTCAATATTTAGACTTATTATGTTTTGACTTCTGAGCCTCCTCACTCTCAGTTCGTACAAGTTATAGCAGATACTAGTATGTGATACGTATGATAGGGGACGTTTAATCTATACCTATAAAATGCATCGGATCGGAGGTATAGTAACTGTGAACCCTAAACACAGTGCCAAGCTTAACTTCACCATACGTATATATCATGAATAGTATCCAACTACTTCCTGTAATTGACTTTTAGGTCAATTTAAGTTTGTCCCGTTCAATAGTTTGTCCCGTGCATAATTATGTCATATTGCATGCAACTTTAAAATACTAGAATACAGCTTAATTGTATACTTACTGTTTAGACTTGACGTGTATTTTCTGTCTTTTATAACAACTTTCTTCTTAAGACACCAAAAATGTGGTTCAAACTAGAATTTCAATGCCTTTGATTGATACCTTTTCTGAAACTGTTGACAGTAATCTGCTAAATGATAAAATACAAAATGAGTTTCTTTCGCAAATTTATAGGAAGGACACGACTAATTCATGGTCCCATTGCTTTCTATGTTAAATTCCTCCGTTCAAACCCTACCCCTGAAGGCACACCTCTTTTGTTTTAAGTTCAAATAAAGTGGCAATCATTGCATTTCAAAGCAACACTTTAAGCTGCTGCTTAATTTGATGAAAAGCTACAACTCTATCTAGCTACTGAGAAGTGATACAATGTTTATATATAAGCACCACATAGACAGTAACAAGAAAGGCTGCTAACCTGTGAACTTTTAGACGGCAGCAATTTCAATATTTAGACTTATTATGTTTTGACTTCTGAGCCTCCTCACTCTCAGTTCGTACAAGTTATAGCAGATACTAGTATGTGATACGTATGATAGGGGACGTTTAATCTATACCTATAAAATGCATCGGATCGGAGGTATAGTAACTGTGAACCCTAAACACAGTGCCAAGCTTAACTTCACCATACGTATATATCATGAATAGTATCCAACTACTTCCTGTAATTGACTTTTAGGTCAATTTAAGTTTGTCCCGTTCAATAGTTTGTCCCGTGCATAATTATGTCATATTGCATGCAACTTTAAAATACTAGAATACAGCTTAATTGTATACTTACTGTTTAGACTTGACGTGTATTTTCTGTCTTTTATAACTACTTTCTTCTTAAGACACCAAAAATGTGGTTCAAACTAGAATTTCAATGCCTTTGATTGATACCTTTTCTGAAACTGTTGACAGTAATCTGCTAAATGATAAAATACAAAATGAGTTTCTTTCGCAAATTTATAGGAAGGACACGACTAATTCATGGTCCCATTGCTTTCTATGTTAAATTCCTCCGTTCAAACCCTACCCCTGAAGGCACACCTCTTTTGTTTTAAGTTCAAATAAAGTGGCAATCATTGCATTTCAAAGCAACACTTTAAGCTGCTGCTTAATTTGATGAAAAGCTACAACTCTATCTAGCTACTGAGAAGTGATACAATGTTTATATATAAGCACCACATAGACAGTAACAAGAAAGGCTGCTAACCTGTGAACTTTTAGACGGCAGCAATTTCAATATTTAGACTTATTATGTTTTGACTTCTGAGCCTCCTCACTCTCAGTTCGTACAAGTTATAGCAGATACTAGTATGTGATACGTATGATAGGGGACGTTTAATCTATACCTATAAAATGCATCGGATCGGAGGTATAGTAACTGTGAACCCTAAACACAGTGCCAAGCTTAACTTCACCATACGTATATATCATGAATAGTATCCAACTACTTCCTGTAATTGACTTTTAGGTCAATTTAAGTTTGTCCCGTTCAATAGTTTGTCCCGTGCATAATTATGTCATATTGCATGCAACTTTAAAATACTAGAATACAGCTTAATTGTATACTTACTGTTTAGACTTGACGTGTATTTTCTGTCTTTTATAACAACTTTCTTCTTAAGACACCAAAAATGTGGTTCAAACTAGAATTTCAATGCCTTTGATTGATACCTTTTCTGAAACTGTTGACAGTAATCTGCTAAATGATAAAATACAAAATGAGTTTCTTTCGCAAATTTATAGGAAGGACACGACTAATTCATGGTCCCATTGCTTTCTATGTTAAATTCCTCCGTTCAAACCCTACCCCTGAAGGCACACCTCTTTTGTTTTAAGTTCAAATAAAGTGGCAATCATTGCATTTCAAAGCAACACTTTAAGCTGCTGCTTAATTTGATGAAAAGCTACAACTCTATCTAGCTACTGAGAAGTGATACAATGTTTATATATAAGCACCACATAGACAGTAACAAGAAAGGCTGCTAACCTGTGAACTTTTAGACGGCAGCAATTTCAATATTTAGACTTATTATGTTTTGACTTCTGAGCCTCCTCACTCTCAGTTCGTACAAGTTATAGCAGATACTAGTATGTGATACGTATGATAGGGGACGTTTAATCTATACCTATAAAATGCATCGGATCGGAGGTATAGTAACTGTGAACCCTAAACACAGTGCCAAGCTTAACTTCACCATACGTATATATCATGAATAGTATCCAACTACTTCCTGTAATTGACTTTTAGGTCAATTTAAGTTTGTCCCGTTCAATAGTTTGTCCCGTGCATAATTATGTCATATTGCATGCAACTTTAAAATACTAGAATACAGCTTAATTGTATACTTACTGTTTAGACTTGACGTGTATTTTCTGTCTTTTATAACTACTTTCTTCTTAAGACACCAAAAATGTGGTTCAAACTAGAATTTCAATGCCTTTGATTGATACCTTTTCTGAAACTGTTGACAGTAATCTGCTAAATGATAAAATACAAAATGAGTTTCTTTCGCAAATTTATAGGAAGGACACGACTAATTCATGGTCCCATTGCTTTCTATGTTAAATTCCTCCGTTCAAACCCTACCCCTGAAGGCACACCTCTTTTGTTTTAAGTTCAAATAAAGTGGCAATCATTGCATTTCAAAGCAACACTTTAAGCTGCTGCTTAATTTGATGAAAAGCTACAACTCTATCTAGCTACTGAGAAGTGATACAATGTTTATATATAAGCACCACATAGACAGTAACAAGAAAGGCTGCTAACCTGTGAACTTTTAGACGGCAGCAATTTCAATATTTAGACTTATTATGTTTTGACTTCTGAGCCTCCTCACTCTCAGTTCGTACAAGTTATAGCAGATACTAGTATGTGATACGTATGATAGGGGACGTTTAATCTATACCTATAAAATGCATCGGATCGGAGGTATAGTAACTGTGAACCCTAAACACAGTGCCAAGCTTAACTTCACCATACGTATATATCATGAATAGTATCCAACTACTTCCTGTAATTGACTTTTAGGTCAATTTAAGTTTGTCCCGTTCAATAGTTTGTCCCGTGCATAATTATGTCATATTGCATGCAACTTTAAAATACTAGAATACAGCTTAATTGTATACTTACTGTTTAGACTTGACGTGTATTTTCTGTCTTTTATAACAACTTTCTTCTTAAGACACCAAAAATGTGGTTCAAACTAGAATTTCAATGCCTTTGATTGATACCTTTTCTGAAACTGTTGACAGTAATCTGCTAAATGATAAAATACAAAATGAGTTTCTTTCGCAAATTTATAGGAAGGACACGACTAATTCATGGTCCCATTGCTTTCTATGTTAAATTCCTCCGTTCAAACCCTACCCCTGAAGGCACACCTCTTTTGTTTTAAGTTCAAATAAAGTGGCAATCATTGCATTTCAAAGCAACACTTTAAGCTGCTGCTTAATTTGATGAAAAGCTACAACTCTATCTAGCTACTGAGAAGTGATACAATGTTTATATATAAGCACCACATAGACAGTAACAAGAAAGGCTGCTAACCTGTGAACTTTTAGACGGCAGCAATTTCAATATTTAGACTTATTATGTTTTGACTTCTGAGCCTCCTCACTCTCAGTTCGTACAAGTTATAGCAGATACTAGTATGTGATACGTATGATAGGGGACGTTTAATCTATACCTATAAAATGCATCGGATCGGAGGTATAGTAACTGTGAACCCTAAACACAGTGCCAAGCTTAACTTCACCATACGTATATATCATGAATAGTATCCAACTACTTCCTGTAATTGACTTTTAGGTCAATTTAAGTTTGTCCCGTTCAATAGTTTGTCCCGTGCATAATTATGTCATATTGCATGCAACTTTAAAATACTAGAATACAGCTTAATTGTATACTTACTGTTTAGACTTGACGTGTATTTTCTGTCTTTTATAACTACTTTCTTCTTAAGACACCAAAAATGTGGTTCAAACTAGAATTTCAATGCCTTTGATTGATACCTTTTCTGAAACTGTTGACAGTAATCTGCTAAATGATAAAATACAAAATGAGTTTCTTTCGCAAATTTATAGGAAGGACACGACTAATTCATGGTCCCATTGCTTTCTATGTTAAATTCCTCCGTTCAAACCCTACCCCTGAAGGCACACCTCTTTTGTTTTAAGTTCAAATAAAGTGGCAATCATTGCATTTCAAAGCAACACTTTAAGCTGCTGCTTAATTTGATGAAAAGCTACAACTCTATCTAGCTACTGAGAAGTGATACAATGTTTATATATAAGCACCACATAGACAGTAACAAGAAAGGCTGCTAACCTGTGAACTTTTAGACGGCAGCAATTTCAATATTTAGACTTATTATGTTTTGACTTCTGAGCCTCCTCACTCTCAGTTCGTACAAGTTATAGCAGATACTAGTATGTGATACGTATGATAGGGGACGTTTAATCTATACCTATAAAATGCATCGGATCGGAGGTATAGTAACTGTGAACCCTAAACACAGTGCCAAGCTTAACTTCACCATACGTATATATCATGAATAGTATCCAACTACTTCCTGTAATTGACTTTTAGGTCAATTTAAGTTTGTCCCGTTCAATAGTTTGTCCCGTGCATAATTATGTCATATTGCATGCAACTTTAAAATACTAGAATACAGCTTAATTGTATACTTACTGTTTAGACTTGACGTGTATTTTCTGTCTTTTATAACAACTTTCTTCTTAAGACACCAAAAATGTGGTTCAAACTAGAATTTCAATGCCTTTGATTGATACCTTTTCTGAAACTGTTGACAGTAATCTGCTAAATGATAAAATACAAAATGAGTTTCTTTCGCAAATTTATAGGAAGGACACGACTAATTCATGGTCCCATTGCTTTCTATGTTAAATTCCTCCGTTCAAACCCTACCCCTGAAGGCACACCTCTTTTGTTTTAAGTTCAAATAAAGTGGCAATCATTGCATTTCAAAGCAACACTTTAAGCTGCTGCTTAATTTGATGAAAAGCTACAACTCTATCTAGCTACTGAGAAGTGATACAATGTTTATATATAAGCACCACATAGACAGTAACAAGAAAGGCTGCTAACCTGTGAACTTTTAGACGGCAGCAATTTCAATATTTAGACTTATTATGTTTTGACTTCTGAGCCTCCTCACTCTCAGTTCGTACAAGTTATAGCAGATACTAGTATGTGATACGTATGATAGGGGACGTTTAATCTATACCTATAAAATGCATCGGATCGGAGGTATAGTAACTGTGAACCCTAAACACAGTGCCAAGCTTAACTTCACCATACGTATATATCATGAATAGTATCCAACTACTTCCTGTAATTGACTTTTAGGTCAATTTAAGTTTGTCCCGTTCAATAGTTTGTCCCGTGCATAATTATGTCATATTGCATGCAACTTTAAAATACTAGAATACAGCTTAATTGTATACTTACTGTTTAGACTTGACGTGTATTTTCTGTCTTTTATAACTACTTTCTTCTTAAGACACCAAAAATGTGGTTCAAACTAGAATTTCAATGCCTTTGATTGATACCTTTTCTGAAACTGTTGACAGTAATCTGCTAAATGATAAAATACAAAATGAGTTTCTTTCGCAAATTTATAGGAAGGACACGACTAATTCATGGTCCCATTGCTTTCTATGTTAAATTCCTCCGTTCAAACCCTACCCCTGAAGGCACACCTCTTTTGTTTTAAGTTCAAATAAAGTGGCAATCATTGCATTTCAAAGCAACACTTTAAGCTGCTGCTTAATTTGATGAAAAGCTACAACTCTATCTAGCTACTGAGAAGTGATACAATGTTTATATATAAGCACCACATAGACAGTAACAAGAAAGGCTGCTAACCTGTGAACTTTTAGACGGCAGCAATTTCAATATTTAGACTTATTATGTTTTGACTTCTGAGCCTCCTCACTCTCAGTTCGTACAAGTTATAGCAGATACTAGTATGTGATACGTATGATAGGGGACGTTTAATCTATACCTATAAAATGCATCGGATCGGAGGTATAGTAACTGTGAACCCTAAACACAGTGCCAAGCTTAACTTCACCATACGTATATATCATGAATAGTATCCAACTACTTCCTGTAATTGACTTTTAGGTCAATTTAAGTTTGTCCCGTTCAATAGTTTGTCCCGTGCATAATTATGTCATATTGCATGCAACTTTAAAATACTAGAATACAGCTTAATTGTATACTTACTGTTTAGACTTGACGTGTATTTTCTGTCTTTTATAACTACTTTCTTCTTAAGACACCAAAAATGTGGTTCAAACTAGAATTTCAATGCCTTTGATTGATACCTTTTCTGAAACTGTTGACAGTAATCTGCTAAATGATAAAATACAAAATGAGTTTCTTTCGCAAATTTATAGGAAGGACACGACTAATTCATGGTCCCATTGCTTTCTATGTTAAATTCCTCCGTTCAAACCCTACCCCTGAAGGCACACCTCTTTTGTTTTAAGTTCAAATAAAGTGGCAATCATTGCATTTCAAAGCAACACTTTAAGCTGCTGCTTAATTTGATGAAAAGCTACAACTCTATCTAGCTACTGAGAAGTGATACAATGTTTATATATAAGCACCACATAGACAGTAACAAGAAAGGCTGCTAACCTGTGAACTTTTAGACGGCAGCAATTTCAATATTTAGACTTATTATGTTTTGACTTCTGAGCCTCCTCACTCTCAGTTCGTACAAGTTATAGCAGATACTAGTATGTGATACGTATGATAGGGGACGTTTAATCTATACCTATAAAATGCATCGGATCGGAGGTATAGTAACTGTGAACCCTAAACACAGTGCCAAGCTTAACTTCACCATACGTATATATCATGAATAGTATCCAACTACTTCCTGTAATTGACTTTTAGGTCAATTTAAGTTTGTCCCGTTCAATAGTTTGTCCCGTGCATAATTATGTCATATTGCATGCAACTTTAAAATACTAGAATACAGCTTAATTGTATACTTACTGTTTAGACTTGACGTGTATTTTCTGTCTTTTATAACTACTTTCTTCTTAAGACACCAAAAATGTGGTTCAAACTAGAATTTCAATGCCTTTGATTGATACCTTTTCTGAAACTGTTGACAGTAATCTGCTAAATGATAAAATACAAAATGAGTTTCTTTCGCAAATTTATAGGAAGGACACGACTAATTCATGGTCCCATTGCTTTCTATGTTAAATTCCTCCGTTCAAACCCTACCCCTGAAGGCACACCTCTTTTGTTTTAAGTTCAAATAAAGTGGCAATCATTGCATTTCAAAGCAACACTTTAAGCTGCTGCTTAATTTGATGAAAAGCTACAACTCTATCTAGCTACTGAGAAGTGATACAATGTTTATATATAAGCACCACATAGACAGTAACAAGAAAGGCTGCTAACCTGTGAACTTTTAGACGGCAGCAATTTCAATATTTAGACTTATTATGTTTTGACTTCTGAGCCTCCTCACTCTCAGTTCGTACAAGTTATAGCAGATACTAGTATGTGATACGTATGATAGGGGACGTTTAATCTATACCTATAAAATGCATCGGATCGGAGGTATAGTAACTGTGAACCCTAAACACAGTGCCAAGCTTAACTTCACCATACGTATATATCATGAATAGTATCCAACTACTTCCTGTAATTGACTTTTAGGTCAATTTAAGTTTGTCCCGTTCAATAGTTTGTCCCGTGCATAATTATGTCATATTGCATGGAACTTTAAAATACTAGAATACAGCTTAATTGTATACTTACTGTTTAGACTTGACGTGTATTTTCTGTCTTTTATAACAACTTTCTTCTTAAGACAACAAAAATGTGGTTCAAACTAGAATTTCAATGCCTTTGATTGATACCTTTTCTGAAACTGTTGACAGTAATCTGCTAAATGATAAAATACAAAATGAGTTTCTTTCGCAAATTTATAGGAAGGACACGACTAATTCATGGTCCCATTGCTTTCTATGTTAAATTCCTCCGTTCAAACCCTACCCCTGAAGGCACACCTCTTTTGTTTTAAGTTCAAATAAAGTGGCAATCATTGCATTTCAAAGCAACACTTTAAGCTGCTGCTTAATTTGATGAAAAGCTACAACTCTATCTAGCTACTGAGAAGTGATACAATGTTTATATATAAGCACCACATAGACAGTAACAAGAAAGGCTGCTAACCTGTGAACTTTTAGACGGCAGCAATTTCAATATTTAGACTTATTATGTTTTGACTTCTGAGCCTCCTCACTCTCAGTTCGTACAAGTTATAGCAGATACTAGTATGTGATACGTATGATAGGGGACGTTTAATCTATACCTATAAAATGCATCGGATCGGAGGTATAGTAACTGTGAACCCTAAACACAGTGCCAAGCTTAACTTCACCATACGTATATATCATGAATAGTATCCAACTACTTCCTGTAATTGACTTTTAGGTCAATTTAAGTTTGTCCCGTTCAATAGTTTGTCCCGTGCATAATTATGTCATATTGCATGGAACTTTAAAATACTAGAATACAGCTTAATTGTATACTTACTGTTTAGACTTGACGTGTATTTTCTGTCTTTTATAACAACTTTCTTCTTAAGACACCAAAAATGTGGTTCAAACTAGAATTTCAATGCCTTTGATTGATACCTTTTCTGAAACTGTTGACAGTAATCTGCTAAATGATAAAATACAAAATGAGTTTCTTTCGCAAATTTATAGGAAGGACACGACTAATTCATGGTCCCATTGCTTTCTATGTTAAATTCCTCCGTTCAAACCCTACCCCTGAAGGCACACCTCTTTTGTTTTAAGTTCAAATAAAGTGGCAATCATTGCATTTCAAAGCAACACTTTAAGCTGCTGCTTAATTTGATGAAAAGCTACAACTCTATCTAGCTACTGAGAAGTGATACAATGTTTATATATAAGCACCACATAGACAGTAACAAGAAAGGCTGCTAACCTGTGAACTTTTAGACGGCAGCAATTTCAATATTTAGACTTATTATGTTTTGACTTCTGAGCCTCCTCATTCTCAGTTCGTACAAGTTATAGCAGATACTAGTATGTGATACGTATGATAGGGGACGTTTAATCTATACCTATAAAATGCATCGGATCGGAGGTATAGTAACTGTGAACCCTAAACACAGTGCCAAGCTTAACTTCACCATACGTATATATCATGAATAGTATCCAACTACTTCCTGTAATTGACTTTTAGGTCAATTTAAGTTTGTCCCGTTCAATAGTTTGTCCCGTGCATAATTATGTCATATTGCATGCAACTTTAAAATACTAGAATACAGCTTAATTGTATACTTACTGTTTAGACTTGACGTGTATTTTCTGTCTTTTATAACTACTTTCTTCTTAAGACACCAAAAATGTGGTTCAAACTAGAATTTCAATGCCTTTGATTGATACCTTTTCTGAAACTGTTGACAGTAATCTGCTAAATGATAAAATACAAAATGAGTTTCTTTCGCAAATTTATAGGAAGGACACGACTAATTCATGGTCCCATTGCTTTCTATGTTAAATTCCTCCGTTCAAACCCTACCCCTGAAGGCACACCTCTTTTGTTTTAAGTTCAAATAAAGTGGCAATCATTGCATTTCAAAGCAACACTTTAAGCTGCTGCTTAATTTGATGAAAAGCTACAACTCTATCTAGCTACTGAGAAGTGATACAATGTTTATATATAAGCACCACATAGACAGTAACAAGAAAGGCTGCTAACCTGTGAACTTTTAGACGGCAGCAATTTCAATATTTAGACTTATTATGTTTTGACTTCTGAGCCTCCTCACTCTCAGTTCGTACAAGTTATAGCAGATACTAGTATGTGATACGTATGATAGGGGACGTTTAATCTATACCTATAAAATGCATCGGATCGGAGGTATAGTAACTGTGAACCCTAAACACAGTGCCAAGCTTAACTTCACCATACGTATATATCATGAATAGTATCCAACTACTTCCTGTAATTGACTTTTAGGTCAATTTAAGTTTGTCCCGTTCAATAGTTTGTCCCGTGCATAATTATGTCATATTGCATGCAACTTTAAAATACTAGAATACAGCTTAATTGTATACTTACTGTTTAGACTTGACGTGTATTTTCTGTCTTTTATAACTACTTTCTTCTTAAGACACCAAAAATGTGGTTCAAACTAGAATTTCAATGCCTTTGATTGATACCTTTTCTGAAACTGTTGACAGTAATCTGCTAAATGATAAAATACAAAATGAGTTTCTTTCGCAAATTTATAGGAAGGACACGACTAATTCATGGTCCCATTGCTTTCTATGTTAAATTCCTCCGTTCAAACCCTACCCCTGAAGGCACACCTCTTTTGTTTTAAGTTCAAATAAAGTGGCAATCATTGCATTTCAAAGCAACACTTTAAGCTGCTGCTTAATTTGATGAAAAGCTACAACTCTATCTAGCTACTGAGAAGTGATACAATGTTTATATATAAGCACCACATAGACAGTAACAAGAAAGGCTGCTAACCTGTGAACTTTTAGACGGCAGCAATTTCAATATTTAGACTTATTATGTTTTGACTTCTGAGCCTCCTCACTCTCAGTTCGTACAAGTTATAGCAGATACTAGTATGTGATACGTATGATAGGGGACGTTTAATCTATACCTATAAAATGCATCGGATCGGAGGTATAGTAACTGTGAACCCTAAACACAGTGCCAAGCTTAACTTCACCATACGTATATATCATGAATAGTATCCAACTACTTCCTGTAATTGACTTTTAGGTCAATTTAAGTTTGTCCCGTTCAATAGTTTGTCCCGTGCATAATTATGTCATATTGCATGCAACTTTAAAATACTAGAATACAGCTTAATTGTATACTTACTGTTTAGACTTGACGTGTATTTTCTGTCTTTTATAACTACTTTCTTCTTAAGACACCAAAAATGTGGTTCAAACTAGAATTTCAATGCCTTTGATTGATACCTTTTCTGAAACTGTTGACAGTAATCTGCTAAATGATAAAATACAAAATGAGTTTCTTTCGCAAATTTATAGGAAGGACACGACTAATTCATGGTCCCATTGCTTTCTATGTTAAATTCCTCCGTTCAAACCCTACCCCTGAAGGCACACCTCTTTTGTTTTAAGTTCAAATAAAGTGGCAATCATTGCATTTCAAAGCAACACTTTAAGCTGCTGCTTAATTTGATGAAAAGCTACAACTCTATCTAGCTACTGAGAAGTGATACAATGTTTATATATAAGCACCACATAGACAGTAACAAGAAAGGCTGCTAACCTGTGAACTTTTAGACGGCAGCAATTTCAATATTTAGACTTATTATGTTTTGACTTCTGAGCCTTCTCACTCTCAGTTCGTACAAGTTATAGCAGATACTAGTATGTGATACGTATGATAGGGGACGTTTAATCTATACCTATAAAATGCATCGGATCGGAGGTATAGTAACTGTGAACCCTAAACACAGTGCCAAGCTTAACTTCACCATACGTATATATCATGAATAGTATCCAACTACTTCCTGTAATTGACTTTTAGGTCAATTTAAGTTTGTCCCGTTCAATAGTTTGTCCCGTGCATAATTATGTCATATTGCATGCAACTTTAAAATACTAGAATACAGCTTAATTGTATACTTACTGTTTAGACTTGACGTGTATTTTCTGTCTTTTATAACTACTTTCTTCTTAAGACACCAAAAATGTGGTTCAAACTAGAATTTCAATGCCTTTGATTGATACCTTTTCTGAAACTGTTGACAGTAATCTGCTAAATGATAAAATACAAAATGAGTTTCTTTCGCAAATTTATAGGAAGGACACGACTAATTCATGGTCCCATTGCTTTCTATGTTAAATTCCTCCGTTCAAACCCTACCCCTGAAGGCACACCTCTTTTGTTTTAAGTTCAAATAAAGTGGCAATCATTGCATTTCAAAGCAACACTTTAAGCTGCTGCTTAATTTGATGAAAAGCTACAACTCTATCTAGCTACTGAGAAGTGATACAATGTTTATATATAAGCACCACATAGACAGTAACAAGAAAGGCTGCTAACCTGTGAACTTTTAGACGGCAGCAATTTCAATATTTAGACTTATTATGTTTTGACTTCTGAGCCTCCTCACTCTCAGTTCGTACAAGTTATAGCAGATACTAGTATGTGATACGTATGATAGGGGACGTTTAATCTATACCTATAAAATGCATCGGATCGGAGGTATAGTAACTGTGAACCCTAAACACAGTGCCAAGCTTAACTTCACCATACGTATATATCATGAATAGTATCCAACTACTTCCTGTAATTGACTTTTAGGTCAATTTAAGTTTGTCCCGTTCAATAGTTTGTCCCGTGCATAATTATGTCATATTGCATGCAACTTTAAAATACTAGAATACAGCTTAATTGTATACTTACTGTTTAGACTTGACGTGTATTTTCTGTCTTTTATAACAACTTTCTTCTTAAGACACCAAAAATGTGGTTCAAACTAGAATTTCAATGCCTTTGATTGATACCTTTTCTGAAACTGTTGACAGTAATCTGCTAAATGATAAAATACAAAATGAGTTTCTTTCGCAAATTTATAGGAAGGACACGACTAATTCATGGTCCCATTGCTTTCTATGTTAAATTCCTCCGTTCAAACCCTACCCCTGAAGGCACACCTCTTTTGTTTTAAGTTCAAATAAAGTGGCAATCATTGCATTTCAAAGCAACACTTTAAGCTGCTGCTTAATTTGATGAAAAGCTACAACTCTATCTAGCTACTGAGAAGTGATACAATGTTTATATATAAGCACCACATAGACAGTAACAAGAAAGGCTGCTAACCTGTGAACTTTTAGACGGCAGCAATTTCAATATTTAGACTTATTATGTTTTGACTTCTGAGCCTCCTCACTCTCAGTTCGTACAAGTTATAGCAGATACTAGTATGTGATACGTATGATAGGGGACGTTTAATCTATACCTATAAAATGCATCGGATCGGAGGTATAGTAACTGTGAACCCTAAACACAGTGCCAAGCTTAACTTCACCATACGTATATATCATGAATAGTATCCAACTACTTCCTGTAATTGACTTTTAGGTCAATTTAAGTTTGTCCCGTTCAATAGTTTGTCCCGTGCATAATTATGTCATATTGCATGCAACTTTAAAATACTAGAATACAGCTTAATTGTATACTTACTGTTTAGACTTGACGTGTATTTTCTGTCTTTTATAACTACTTTCTTCTTAAGACACCAAAAATGTGGTTCAAACTAGAATTTCAATGCCTTTGATTGATACCTTTTCTGAAACTGTTGACAGTAATCTGCTAAATGATAAAATACAAAATGAGTTTCTTTCGCAAATTTATAGGAAGGACACGACTAATTCATGGTCCCATTGCTTTCTATGTTAAATTCCTCCGTTCAAACCCTACCCCTGAAGGCACACCTCTTTTGTTTTAAGTTCAAATAAAGTGGCAATCATTGCATTTCAAAGCAACACTTTAAGCTGCTGCTTAATTTGATGAAAAGCTACAACTCTATCTAGCTACTGAGAAGTGATACAATGTTTATATATAAGCACCACATAGACAGTAACAAGAAAGGCTGCTAACCTGTGAACTTTTAGACGGCAGCAATTTCAATATTTAGACTTATTATGTTTTGACTTCTGAGCCTCCTCACTCTCAGTTCGTACAAGTTATAGCAGATACTAGTATGTGATACGTATGATAGGGGACGTTTAATCTATACCTATAAAATGCATCGGATCGGAGGTATAGTAACTGTGAACCCTAAACACAGTGCCAAGCTTAACTTCACCATACGTATATATCATGAATAGTATCCAACTACTTCCTGTAATTGACTTTTAGGTCAATTTAAGTTTGTCCCGTTCAATAGTTTGTCCCGTGCATAATTATGTCATATTGCATGCAACTTTAAAATACTAGAATACAGCTTAATTGTATACTTACTGTTTAGACTTGACGTGTATTTTCTGTCTTTTATAACTACTTTCTTCTTAAGACACCAAAAATGTGGTTCAAACTAGAATTTCAATGCCTTTGATTGATACCTTTTCTGAAACTGTTGACAGTAATCTGCTAAATGATAAAATACAAAATGAGTTTCTTTCGCAAATTTATAGGAAGGACACGACTAATTCATGGTCCCATTGCTTTCTATGTTAAATTCCTCCGTTCAAACCCTACCCCTGAAGGCACACCTCTTTTGTTTTAAGTTCAAATAAAGTGGCAATCATTGCATTTCAAAGCAACACTTTAAGCTGCTGCTTAATTTGATGAAAAGCTACAACTCTATCTAGCTACTGAGAAGTGATACAATGTTTATATATAAGCACCACATAGACAGTAACAAGAAAGGCTGCTAACCTGTGAACTTTTAGACGGCAGCAATTTCAATATTTAGACTTATTATGTTTTGACTTCTGAGCCTCCTCACTCTCAGTTCGTACAAGTTATAGCAGATACTAGTATGTGATACGTATGATAGGGGACGTTTAATCTATACCTATAAAATGCATCGGATCGGAGGTATAGTAACTGTGAACCCTAAACACAGTGCCAAGCTTAACTTCACCATACGTATATATCATGAATAGTATCCAACTACTTCCTGTAATTGACTTTTAGGTCAATTTAAGTTTGTCCCGTTCAATAGTTTGTCCCGTGCATAATTATGTCATATTGCATGCAACTTTAAAATACTAGAATACAGCTTAATTGTATACTTACTGTTTAGACTTGACGTGTATTTTCTGTCTTTTATAACTACTTTCTTCTTAAGACACCAAAAATGTGGTTCAAACTAGAATTTCAATGCCTTTGATTGATACCTTTTCTGAAACTGTTGACAGTAATCTGCTAAATGATAAAATACAAAATGAGTTTCTTTCGCAAATTTATAGGAAGGACACGACTAATTCATGGTCCCATTGCTTTCTATGTTAAATTCCTCCGTTCAAACCCTACCCCTGAAGGCACACCTCTTTTGTTTTAAGTTCAAATAAAGTGGCAATCATTGCATTTCAAAGCAACACTTTAAGCTGCTGCTTAATTTGATGAAAAGCTACAACTCTATCTAGCTACTGAGAAGTGATACAATGTTTATATATAAGCACCACATAGACAGTAACAAGAAAGGCTGCTAACCTGTGAACTTTTAGACGGCAGCAATTTCAATATTTAGACTTATTATGTTTTGACTTCTGAGCCTCCTCACTCTCAGTTCGTACAAGTTATAGCAGATACTAGTATGTGATACGTATGATAGGGGACGTTTAATCTATACCTATAAAATGCATCGGATCGGAGGTATAGTAACTGTGAACCCTAAACACAGTGCCAAGCTTAACTTCACCATACGTATATATCATGAATAGTATCCAACTACTTCCTGTAATTGACTTTTAGGTCAATTTAAGTTTGTCCCGTTCAATAGTTTGTCCCGTGCATAATTATGTCATATTGCATGCAACTTTAAAATACTAGAATACAGCTTAATTGTATACTTACTGTTTAGACTTGACGTTTATTTTCTGTCTTTTATAACTACTTTCTTCTTAAGACACCAAAAATGTGGTTCAAACTAGAATTTCAATGCCTTTGATTGATACCTTTTCTGAAACTGTTGACAGTAATCTGCTAAATGATAAAATACAAAATGAGTTTCTTTCGCAAATTTATAGGAAGGACACGACTAATTCATGGTCCCATTGCTTTCTATGTTAAATTCCTCCGTTCAAACCCTACCCCTGAAGGCACACCTCTTTTGTTTTAAGTTCAAATAAAGTGGCAATCATTGCATTTCAAAGCAACACTTTAAGCTGCTGCTTAATTTGATGAAAAGCTACAACTCTATCTAGCTACTGAGAAGTGATACAATGTTTATATATAAGCACCACATAGACAGTAACAAGAAAGGCTGCTAACCTGTGAACTTTTAGACGGCAGCAATTTCAATATTTAGACTTATTATGTTTTGACTTCTGAGCCTCCTCACTCTCAGTTCGTACAAGTTATAGCAGATACTAGTATGTGATACGTATGATAGGGGACGTTTAATCTATACCTATAAAATGCATCGGATCGGAGGTATAGTAACTGTGAACCCTAAACACAGTGCCAAGCTTAACTTCACCATACGTATATATCATGAATAGTATCCAACTACTTCCTGTAATTGACTTTTAGGTCAATTTAAGTTTGTCCCGTTCAATAGTTTGTCCCGTGCATAATTATGTCATATTGCATGCAACTTTAAAATACTAGAATACAGCTTAATTGTATACTTACTGTTTAGACTGGACGTGTATTTTCTGTCTTTTATAACTACTTTCTTCTTAAGACACCAAAAATGTGGTTCAAACTAGAATTTCAATGCCTTTGATTGATACCTTTTCTGAAACTGTTGACAGTAATCTGCTAAATGATAAAATACAAAATGAGTTTCTTTCGCAAATTTATAGGAAGGACACGACTAATTCATGGTCCCATTGCTTTCTATGTTAAATTCCTCCGTTCAAACCCTACCCCTGAAGGCACACCTCTTTTGTTTTAAGTTCAAATAAAGTGGCAATCATTGCATTTCAAAGCAACACTTTAAGCTGCTGCTTAATTTGATGAAAAGCTACAACTCTATCTAGCTACTGAGAAGTGATACAATGTTTATATATAAGCACCACATAGACAGTAACAAGAAAGGCTGCTAACCTGTGAACTTTTAGACGGCAGCAATTTCAATATTTAGACTTATTATGTTTTGACTTCTGAGCCTCCTCACTCTCAGTTCGTACAAGTTATAGCAGATACTAGTATGTGATACGTATGATAGGGGACGTTTAATCTATACCTATAAAATGCATCGGATCGGAGGTATAGTAACTGTGAACCCTAAACACAGTGCCAAGCTTAACTTCACCATACGTATATATCATGAATAGTATCCAACTACTTCCTGTAATTGACTTTTAGGTCAATTTAAGTTTGTCCCGTTCAATAGTTTGTCCCGTGCATAATTATGTCATATTGCATGCAACTTTAAAATACTAGAATACAGCTTAATTGTATACTTACTGTTTAGACTGGACGTGTATTTTCTGTCTTTTATAACTACTTTCTTCTTAAGACACCAAAAATGTGGTTCAAACTAGAATTTCAATGCCTTTGATTGATACCTTTTCTGAAACTGTTGACAGTAATCTGCTAAATGATAAAATACAAAATGAGTTTCTTTCGCAAATTTATAGGAAGGACACGACTAATTCATGGTCCCATTGCTTTCTATGTTAAATTCCTCCGTTCAAACCCTACCCCTGAAGGCACACCTCTTTTGTTTTAAGTTCAAATAAAGTGGCAATCATTGCATTTCAAAGCAACACTTTAAGCTGCTGCTTAATTTGATGAAAAGCTACAACTCTATCTAGCTACTGAGAAGTGATACAATGTTTATATATAAGCACCACATAGACAGTAACAAGAAAGGCTGCTAACCTGTGAACTTTTAGACGGCAGCAATTTCAATATTTAGACTTATTATGTTTTGACTTCTGAGCCTCCTCACTCTCAGTTCGTACAAGTTATAGCAGATACTAGTATGTGATACGTATGATAGGGGACGTTTAATCTATACCTATAAAATGCATCGGATCGGAGGTATAGTAACTGTGAACCCTAAACACAGTGCCAAGCTTAACTTCACCATACGTATATATCATGAATAGTATCCAACTACTTCCTGTAATTGACTTTTAGGTCAATTTAAGTTTGTCCCGTTCAATAGTTTGTCCCGTGCATAATTATGTCATATTGCATGCAACTTTAAAATACTAGAATACAGCTTAATTGTATACTTACTGTTTAGACTTGACGTGTATTTTCTGTCTTTTATAACTACTTTCTTCTTAAGACACCAAAAATGTGGTTCAAACTAGAATTTCAATGCCTTTGATTGATACCTTTTCTGAAACTGTTGACAGTAATCTGCTAAATGATAAAATACAAAATGAGTTTCTTTCGCAAATTTATAGGAAGGACACGACTAATTCATGGTCCCATTGCTTTCTATGTTAAATTCCTCCGTTCAAACCCTACCCCTGAAGGCACACCTCTTTTGTTTTAAGTTCAAATAAAGTGGCAATCATTGCATTTCAAAGCAACACTTTAAGCTGCTGCTTAATTTGATGAAAAGCTACAACTCTATCTAGCTACTGAGAAGTGATACAATGTTTATATATAAGCACCACATAGACAGTAACAAGAAAGGCTGCTAACCTGTGAACTTTTAGACGGCAGCAATTTCAATATTTAGACTTATTATGTTTTGACTTCTGAGCCTCCTCACTCTCAGTTCGTACAAGTTATAGCAGACACTAGTATGTGATACGTATGATAGGGGACGTTTAATCTATACCTATAAAATGCATCGGATCGGAGGTATAGTAACTGTGAACCCTAAACACAGTGCCAAGCTTAACTTCACCATACGTATATATCATGAATAGTATCCAACTACTTCCTGTAATTGACTTTTAGGTCAATTTAAGTTTGTCCCGTTCAATAGTTTGTCCCGTGCATAATTATGTCATATTGCATGCAACTTTAAAATACTAGAATACAGCTTAATTGTATACTTACTGTTTAGACTTGACGTGTATTTTCTGTCTTTTATAACTACTTTCTTCTTAAGACACCAAAAATGTGGTTCAAACTAGAATTTCAATGCCTTTGATTGATACCTTTTCTGAAACTGTTGACAGTAATCTGCTAAATGATAAAATACAAAATGAGTTTCTTTCGCAAATTTATAGGAAGGACACGACTAATTCATGGTCCCATTGCTTTCTATGTTAAATTCCTCCGTTCAAACCCTACCCCTGAAGGCACACCTCTTTTGTTTTAAGTTCAAATAAAGTGGCAATCACTGCATTTCAAAGCAACACTTTAAGCTGCTGCTTAATTTGATGAAAAGCTACAACTCTATCTAGCTACTGAGAAGTGATACAATGTTTATATATAAGCACCACATAGACAGTAACAAGAAAGGCTGCTAACCTGTGAACTTTTAGACGGCAGCAATTTCAATATTTAGACTTATTATGTTTTGACTTCTGAGCCTCCTCACTCTCAGTTCGTACAAGTTATAGCAGATACTAGTATGTGATACGTATGATAGGGGACGTTTAATCTATACCTATAAAATGCATCGGATCGGAGGTATAGTAACTGTGAACCCTAAACACAGTGCCAAGCTTAACTTCACCATACGTATATATCATGAATAGTATCCAACTACTTCCTGTAATTGACTTTTAGGTCAATTTAAGTTTGTCCCGTTCAATAGTTTGTCCCGTGCATAATTATGTCATATTGCATGCAACTTTAAAATACTAGAATACAGCTTAATTGTATACTTACTGTTTAGACTTGACGTGTATTTTCTGTCTTTTATAACTACTTTCTTCTTAAGACACCAAAAATGTGGTTCAAACTAGAATTTCAATGCCTTTGATTGATACCTTTTCTGAAACTGTTGACAGTAATCTGCTAAATGATAAAATACAAAATGAGTTTCTTTCGCAAATTTATAGGAAGGACACGACTAATTCATGGTCCCATTGCTTTCTATGTTAAATTCCTCCGTTCAAACCCTACCCCTGAAGGCACACCTCTTTTGTTTTAAGTTCAAATAAAGTGGCAATCATTGCATTTCAAAGCAACACTTTAAGCTGCTGCTTAATTTGATGAAAAGCTACAACTCTATCTAGCTACTGAGAAGTGATACAATGTTTATATATAAGCACCACATAGACAGTAACAAGAAAGGCTGCTAACCTGTGAACTTTTAGACGGCAGCAATTTCAATATTTAGACTTATTATGTTTTGACTTCTGAGCCTCCTCACTCTCAGTTCGTACAAGTTATAGCAGATACTAGTATGTGATACGTATGATAGGGGACGTTTAATCTATACCTATAAAATGCATCGGATCGGAGGTATAGTAACTGTGAACCCTAAACACAGTGCCAAGCTTAACTTCACCATACGTATATATCATGAATAGTATCCAACTACTTCCTGTAATTGACTTTTAGGTCAATTTAAGTTTGTCCCGTTCAATAGTTTGTCCCGTGCATAATTATGTCATATTGCATGCAACTTTAAAATACTAGAATACAGCTTAATTGTATACTTACTGTTTAGACTTGACGTGTATTTTCTGTCTTTTATAACTACTTTCTTCTTAAGACACCAAAAATGTGGTTCAAACTAGAATTTCAATGCCTTTGATTGATACCTTTTCTGAAACTGTTGACAGTAATCTGCTAAATGATAAAATACAAAATGAGTTTCTTTCGCAAATTTATAGGAAGGACACGACTAATTCATGGTCCCATTGCTTTCTATGTTAAATTCCTCCGTTCAAACCCTACCCCTGAAGGCACACCTCTTTTGTTTTAAGTTCAAATAAAGTGGCAATCATTGCATTTCAAAGCAACACTTTAAGCTGCTGCTTAATTTGATGAAAAGCTACAACTCTATCTAGCTACTGAGAAGTGATACAATGTTTATATATAAGCACCACATAGACAGTAACAAGAAAGGCTGCTAACCTGTGAACTTTTAGACGGCAGCAATTTCAATATTTAGACTTATTATGTTTTGACTTCTGAGCCTCCTCACTCTCAGTTCGTACAAGTTATAGCAGATACTAGTATGTGATACGTATGATAGGGGACGTTTAATCTATACCTATAAAATGCATCGGATCGGAGGTATAGTAACTGTGAACCCTAAACACAGTGCCAAGCTTAACTTCACCATACGTATATATCATGAATAGTATCCAACTACTTCCTGTAATTGACTTTTAGGTCAATTTAAGTTTGTCCCGTTCAATAGTTTGTCCCGTGCATAATTATGTCATATTGCATGCAACTTTAAAATACTAGAATACAGCTTAATTGTATACTTACTGTTTAGACTTGACGTGTATTTTCTGTCTTTTATAACTACTTTCTTCTTAAGACACCAAAAATGTGGTTCAAACTAGAATTTCAATGCCTTTGATTGATACCTTTTCTGAAACTGTTGACAGTAATCTGCTAAATGATAAAATACAAAATGAGTTTCTTTCGCAAATTTATAGGAAGGACACGACTAATTCATGGTCCCATTGCTTTCTATGTTAAATTCCTCCGTTCAAACCCTACCCCTGAAGGCACACCTCTTTTGTTTTAAGTTCAAATAAAGTGGCAATCATTGCATTTCAAAGCAACACTTTAAGCTGCTGCTTAATTTGATGAAAAGCTACAACTCTATCTAGCTACTGAGAAGTGATACAATGTTTATATATAAGCACCACATAGACAGTAACAAGAAAGGCTGCTAACCTGTGAACTTTTAGACGGCAGCAATTTCAATATTTAGACTTATTATGTTTTGACTTCTGAGCCTCCTCACTCTCAGTTCGTACAAGTTATAGCAGATACTAGTATGTGATACGTATGATAGGGGACGTTTAATCTATACCTATAAAATGCATCGGATCGGAGGTATAGTAACTGTGAACCCTAAACACAGTGCCAAGCTTAACTTCACCATACGTATATATCATGAATAGTATCCAACTACTTCCTGTAATTGACTTTTAGGTCAATTTAAGTTTGTCCCGTTCAATAGTTTGTCCCGTGCATAATTATGTCATATTGCATGCAACTTTAAAATACTAGAATACAGCTTAATTGTATACTTACTGTTTAGACTTGACGTGTATTTTCTGTCTTTTATAACTACTTTCTTCTTAAGACACCAAAAATGTGGTTCAAACTAGAATTTCAATGCCTTTCATGATTAAATGATAAAATACAAAATGAGTTTCTTTCGCAAATTTATAGGAAGGACACGACTAATTCATGGTCCCATTGCTTTCTATGTTAAATTCCTCCGTTCAAACCCTACCCCTGAAGGCACACCTCTTTTGTTTTAAGTTCAAATAAAGTGGCAATCATTGCATTTCAAAGCAACACTTTAAGCTGCTGCTTAATTTGATGAAAAGCTACAACTCTATCTAGCTACTGAGAAGTGATACAATGTTTATATATAAGCACCACATAGACAGTAACAAGAAAGGCTGCTAACCTGTGAACTTTTAGACGGCAGCAATTTCAATATTTAGACTTATTATGTTTTGACTTCTGAGCCTCCTCACTCTCAGTTCGTACAAGTTATAGCAGATACTAGTATGTGATACGTATGATAGGGGACGTTTAATCTATACCTATAAAATGCATCGGATCGGAGGTATAGTAACTGTGAACCCTAAACACAGTGCCAAGCTTAACTTCACCATACGTATATATCATGAATAGTATCCAACTACTTCCTGTAATTGACTTTTAGGTCAATTTAAGTTTGTCCCGTTCAATAGTTTGTCCCGTGCATAATTATGTCATATTGCATGCAACTTTAAAATACTAGAATACAGCTTAATTGTATACTTACTGTTTAGACTTGACGTGTATTTTCTGTCTTTTATAACTACTTTCTTCTTAAGACACCAAAAATGTGGTTCAAACTAGAATTTCAATGCCTTTGATTGATACCTTTTCTGAAACTGTTGACAGTAATCTGCTAAATGATAAAATACAAAATGAGTTTCTTTCGCAAATTTATAGGAAGGACACGACTAATTCATGGTCCCATTGCTTTCTATGTTAAATTCCTCCGTTCAAACCCTACCCCTGAAGGCACACCTCTTTTGTTTTAAGTTCAAATAAAGTGGCAATCATTGCATTTCAAAGCAACACTTTAAGCTGCTGCTTAATTTGATGAAAAGCTACAACTCTATCTAGCTACTGAGAAGTGATACAATGTTTATATATAAGCACCACATAGACAGTAACAAGAAAGGCTGCTAACCTGTGAACTTTTAGACGGCAGCAATTTCAATATTTAGACTTATTATGTTTTGACTTCTGAGCCTCCTCACTCTCAGTTCGTACAAGTTATAGCAGATACTAGTATGTGATACGTATGATAGGGGACGTTTAATCTATACCTATAAAATGCATCGGATCGGAGGTATAGTAACTGTGAACCCTAAACACAGTGCCAAGCTTAACTTCACCATACGTATATATCATGAATAGTATCCAACTACTTCCTGTAATTGACTTTTAGGTCAATTTAAGTTTGTCCCGTTCAATAGTTTGTCCCGTGCATAATTATGTCATATTGCATGCAACTTTAAAATACTAGAATACAGCTTAATTGTATACTTACTGTTTAGACTTGACGTGTATTTTCTGTCTTTTATAACAACTTTCTTCTTAAGACACCAAAAATGTGGTTCAAACTAGAATTTCAATGCCTTTGATTGATACCTTTTCTGAAACTGTTGACAGTAATCTGCTAAATGATAAAATACAAAATGAGTTTCTTTCGCAAATTTATAGGAAGGACACGACTAATTCATGGTCCCATTGCTTTCTATGTTAAATTCCTCCGTTCAAACCCTACCCCTGAAGGCACACCTCTTTTGTTTTAAGTTCAAATAAAGTGGCAATCATTGCATTTCAAAGCAACACTTTAAGCTGCTGCTTAATTTGATGAAAAGCTACAACTCTATCTAGCTACTGAGAAGTGATACAATGTTTATATATAAGCACCACATAGACAGTAACAAGAAAGGCTGCTAACCTGTGAACTTTTAGACGGCAGCAATTTCAATATTTAGACTTATTATGTTTTGACTTCTGAGCCTCCTCACTCTCAGTTCGTACAAGTTATAGCAGATACTAGTATGTGATACGTATGATAGGGGACGTTTAATCTATACCTATAAAATGCATCGGATCGGAGGTATAGTAACTGTGAACCCTAAACACAGTGCCAAGCTTAACTTCACCATACGTATATATCATGAATAGTATCCAACTACTTCCTGTAATTGACTTTTAGGTCAATTTAAGTTTGTCCCGTTCAATAGTTTGTCCCGTGCATAATTATGTCATATTGCATGCAACTTTAAAATACTAGAATACAGCTTAATTGTATACTTACTGTTTAGACTTGACGTGTATTTTCTGTCTTTTATAACTACTTTCTTCTTAAGACACCAAAAATGTGGTTCAAACTAGAATTTCAATGCCTTTGATTGATACCTTTTCTGAAACTGTTGACAGTAATCTGCTAAATGATAAAATACAAAATGAGTTTCTTTCGCAAATTTATAGGAAGGACACGACTAATTCATGGTCCCATTGCTTTCTATGTTAAATTCCTCCGTTCAAACCCTACCCCTGAAGGCACACCTCTTTTGTTTTAAGTTCAAATAAAGTGGCAATCATTGCATTTCAAAGCAACACTTTAAGCTGCTGCTTAATTTGATGAAAAGCTACAACTCTATCTAGCTACTGAGAAGTGATACAATGTTTATATATAAGCACCACATAGACAGTAACAAGAAAGGCTGCTAACCTGTGAACTTTTAGACGGCAGCAATTTCAATATTTAGACTTATTATGTTTTGACTTCTGAGCCTCCTCACTCTCAGTTCGTACAAGTTATAGCAGATACTAGTATGTGATACGTATGATAGGGGACGTTTAATCTATACCTATAAAATGCATCGGATCGGAGGTATAGTAACTGTGAACCCTAAACACAGTGCCAAGCTTAACTTCACCATACGTATATATCATGAATAGTATCCAACTACTTCCTGTAATTGACTTTTAGGTCAATTTAAGTTTGTCCCGTTCAATAGTTTGTCCCGTGCATAATTATGTCATATTGCATGCAACTTTAAAATACTAGAATACAGCTTAATTGTATACTTACTGTTTAGACTTGACGTGTATTTTCTGTCTTTTATAACAACTTTCTTCTTAAGACACCAAAAATGTGGTTCAAACTAGAATTTCAATGCCTTTGATTGATACCTTTTCTGAAACTGTTGACAGTAATCTGCTAAATGATAAAATACAAAATGAGTTTCTTTCGCAAATTTATAGGAAGGACACGACTAATTCATGGTCCCATTGCTTTCTATGTTAAATTCCTCCGTTCAAACCCTACCCCTGAAGGCACACCTCTTTTGTTTTAAGTTCAAATAAAGTGGCAATCATTGCATTTCAAAGCAACACTTTAAGCTGCTGCTTAATTTGATGAAAAGCTACAACTCTATCTAGCTACTGAGAAGTGATACAATGTTTATATATAAGCACCACATAGACAGTAACAAGAAAGGCTGCTAACCTGTGAACTTTTAGACGGCAGCAATTTCAATATTTAGACTTATTATGTTTTGACTTCTGAGCCTCCTCACTCTCAGTTCGTACAAGTTATAGCAGATACTAGTATGTGATACGTATGATAGGGGACGTTTAATCTATACCTATAAAATGCATCGGATCGGAGGTATAGTAACTGTGAACCCTAAACACAGTGCCAAGCTTAACTTCACCATACGTATATATCATGAATAGTATCCAACTACTTCCTGTAATTGACTTTTAGGTCAATTTAAGTTTGTCCCGTTCAATAGTTTGTCCCGTGCATAATTATGTCATATTGCATGCAACTTTAAAATACTAGAATACAGCTTAATTGTATACTTACTGTTTAGACTTGACGTGTATTTTCTGTCTTTTATAACTACTTTCTTCTTAAGACACCAAAAATGTGGTTCAAACTAGAATTTCAATGCCTTTGATTGATACCTTTTCTGAAACTGTTGACAGTAATCTGCTAAATGATAAAATACAAAATGAGTTTCTTTCGCAAATTTATAGGAAGGACACGACTAATTCATGGTCCCATTGCTTTCTATGTTAAATTCCTCCGTTCAAACCCTACCCCTGAAGGCACACCTCTTTTGTTTTAAGTTCAAATAAAGTGGCAATCATTGCATTTCAAAGCAACACTTTAAGCTGCTGCTTAATTTGATGAAAAGCTACAACTCTATCTAGCTACTGAGAAGTGATACAATGTTTATATATAAGCACCACATAGACAGTAACAAGAAAGGCTGCTAACCTGTGAACTTTTAGACGGCAGCAATTTCAATATTTAGACTTATTATGTTTTGACTTCTGAGCCTCCTCACTCTCAGTTCGTACAAGTTATAGCAGATACTAGTATGTGATACGTATGATAGGGGACGTTTAATCTATACCTATAAAATGCATCGGATCGGAGGTATAGTAACTGTGAACCCTAAACACAGTGCCAAGCTTAACTTCACCATACGTATATATCATGAATAGTATCCAACTACTTCCTGTAATTGACTTTTAGGTCAATTTAAGTTTGTCCCGTTCAATAGTTTGTCCCGTGCATAATTATGTCATATTGCATGCAACTTTAAAATACTAGAATACAGCTTAATTGTATACTTACTGTTTAGACTTGACGTGTATTTTCTGTCTTTTATAACTACTTTCTTCTTAAGACACCAAAAATGTGGTTCAAACTAGAATTTCAATGCCTTTGATTGATACCTTTTCTGAAACTGTTGACAGTAATCTGCTAAATGATAAAATACAAAATGAGTTTCTTTCGCAAATTTATAGGAAGGACACGACTAATTCATGGTCCCATTGCTTTCTATGTTAAATTCCTCCGTTCAAACCCTACCCCTGAAGGCACACCTCTTTTGTTTTAAGTTCAAATAAAGTGGCAATCATTGCATTTCAAAGCAACACTTTAAGCTGCTGCTTAATTTGATGAAAAGCTACAACTCTATCTAGCTACTGAGAAGTGATACAATGTTTATATATAAGCACCACATAGACAGTAACAAGAAAGGCTGCTAACCTGTGAACTTTTAGACGGCAGCAATTTCAATATTTAGACTTATTATGTTTTGACTTCTGAGCCTCCTCACTCTCAGTTCGTACAAGTTATAGCAGATACTAGTATGTGATACGTATGATAGGGGACGTTTAATCTATACCTATAAAATGCATCGGATCGGAGGTATAGTAACTGTGAACCCTAAACACAGTGCCAAGCTTAACTTCACCATACGTATATATCATGAATAGTATCCAACTACTTCCTGTAATTGACTTTTAGGTCAATTTAAGTTTGTCCCGTTCAATAGTTTGTCCCGTGCATAATTATGTCATATTGCATGCAACTTTAAAATACTAGAATACAGCTTAATTGTATACTTACTGTTTAGACTTGACGTGTATTTTCTGTCTTTTATAACAACTTTCTTCTTAAGACACCAAAAATGTGGTTCAAACTAGAATTTCAATGCCTTTGATTGATACCTTTTCTGAAACTGTTGACAGTAATCTGCTAAATGATAAAATACAAAATGAGTTTCTTTCGCAAATTTATAGGAAGGACACGACTAATTCATGGTCCCATTGCTTTCTATGTTAAATTCCTCCGTTCAAACCCTACCCCTGAAGGCACACCTCTTTTGTTTTAAGTTCAAATAAAGTGGCAATCATTGCATTTCAAAGCAACACTTTAAGCTGCTGCTTAATTTGATGAAAAGCTACAACTCTATCTAGCTACTGAGAAGTGATACAATGTTTATATATAAGCACCACATAGACAGTAACAAGAAAGGCTGCTAACCTGTGAACTTTTAGACGGCAGCAATTTCAATATTTAGACTTATTATGTTTTGACTTCTGAGCCTCCTCACTCTCAGTTCGTACAAGTTATAGCAGATACTAGTATGTGATACGTATGATAGGGGACGTTTAATCTATACCTATAAAATGCATCGGATCGGAGGTATAGTAACTGTGAACCCTAAACACAGTGCCAAGCTTAACTTCACCATACGTATATATCATGAATAGTATCCAACTACTTCCTGTAATTGACTTTTAGGTCAATTTAAGTTTGTCCCGTTCAATAGTTTGTCCCGTGCATAATTATGTCATATTGCATGCAACTTTAAAATACTAGAATACAGCTTAATTGTATACTTACTGTTTAGACTTGACGTGTATTTTCTGTCTTTTATAACTACTTTCTTCTTAAGACACCAAAAATGTGGTTCAAACTAGAATTTCAATGCCTTTGATTGATACCTTTTCTGAAACTGTTGACAGTAATCTGCTAAATGATAAAATACAAAATGAGTTTCTTTCGCAAATTTATAGGAAGGACACGACTAATTCATGGTCCCATTGCTTTCTATGTTAAATTCCTCCGTTCAAACCCTACCCCTGAAGGCACACCTCTTTTGTTTTAAGTTCAAATAAAGTGGCAATCATTGCATTTCAAAGCAACACTTTAAGCTGCTGCTTAATTTGATGAAAAGCTACAACTCTATCTAGCTACTGAGAAGTGATACAATGTTTATATATAAGCACCACATAGACAGTAACAAGAAAGGCTGCTAACCTGTGAACTTTTAGACGGCAGCAATTTCAATATTTAGACTTATTATGTTTTGACTTCTGAGCCTCCTCACTCTCAGTTCGTACAAGTTATAGCAGATACTAGTATGTGATACGTATGATAGGGGACGTTTAATCTATACCTATAAAATGCATCGGATCGGAGGTATAGTAACTGTGAACCCTAAACACAGTGCCAAGCTTAACTTCACCATACGTATATATCATGAATAGTATCCAACTACTTCCTGTAATTGACTTTTAGGTCAATTTAAGTTTGTCCCGTTCAATAGTTTGTCCCGTGCATAATTATGTCATATTGCATGGAACTTTAAAATACTAGAATACAGCTTAATTGTATACTTACTGTTTAGACTTGACGTGTATTTTCTGTCTTTTATAACAACTTTCTTCTTAAGACACCAAAAATGTGGTTCAAACTAGAATTTCAATGCCTTTGATTGATACCTTTTCTGAAACTGTTGACAGTAATCTGCTAAATGATAAAATACAAAATGAGTTTCTTTCGCAAATTTATAGGAAGGACACGACTAATTCATGGTCCCATTGCTTTCTATGTTAAATTCCTCCGTTCAAACCCTACCCCTGAAGGCACACCTCTTTTGTTTTAAGTTCAAATAAAGTGGCAATCATTGCATTTCAAAGCAACACTTTAAGCTGCTGCTTAATTTGATGAAAAGCTACAACTCTATCTAGCTACTGAGAAGTGATACAATGTTTATATATAAGCACCACATAGACAGTAACAAGAAAGGCTGCTAACCTGTGAACTTTTAGACGGCAGCAATTTCAATATTTAGACTTATTATGTTTTGACTTCTGAGCCTCCTCACTCTCAGTTCGTACAAGTTATAGCAGATACTAGTATGTGATACGTATGATAGGGGACGTTTAATCTATACCTATAAAATGCATCGGATCGGAGGTATAGTAACTGTGAACCCTAAACACAGTGCCAAGCTTAACTTCACCATACGTATATATCATGAATAGTATCCAACTACTTCCTGTAATTGACTTTTAGGTCAATTTAAGTTTGTCCCGTTCAATAGTTTGTCCCGTGCATAATTATGTCATATTGCATGCAACTTTAAAATACTAGAATACAGCTTAATTGTATACTTACTGTTTAGACTTGACGTGTATTTTCTGTCTTTTATAACTACTTTCTTCTTAAGACACCAAAAATGTGGTTCAAACTAGAATTTCAATGCCTTTGATTGATACCTTTTCTGAAACTGTTGACAGTAATCTGCTAAATGATAAAATACAAAATGAGTTTCTTTCGCAAATTTATAGGAAGGACACGACTAATTCATGGTCCCATTGCTTTCTATGTTAAATTCCTCCGTTCAAACCCTACCCCTGAAGGCACACCTCTTTTGTTTTAAGTTCAAATAAAGTGGCAATCATTGCATTTCAAAGCAACACTTTAAGCTGCTGCTTAATTTGATGAAAAGCTACAACTCTATCTAGCTACTGAGAAGTGATACAATGTTTATATATAAGCACCACATAGACAGTAACAAGAAAGGCTGCTAACCTGTGAACTTTTAGACGGCAGCAATTTCAATATTTAGACTTATTATGTTTTGACTTCTGAGCCTCCTCACTCTCAGTTCGTACAAGTTATAGCAGATACTAGTATGTGATACGTATGATAGGGGACGTTTAATCTATACCTATAAAATGCATCGGATCGGAGGTATAGTAACTGTGAACCCTAAACACAGTGCCAAGCTTAACTTCACCATACGTATATATCATGAATAGTATCCAACTACTTCCTGTAATTGACTTTTAGGTCAATTTAAGTTTGTCCCGTTCAATAGTTTGTCCCGTGCATAATTATGTCATATTGCATGCAACTTTAAAATACTAGAATACAGCTTAATTGTATACTTACTGTTTAGACTTGACGTGTATTTTCTGTCTTTTATAACTACTTTCTTCTTAAGACACCAAAAATGTGGTTCAAACTAGAATTTCAATGCCTTTGATTGATACCTTTTCTGAAACTGTTGACAGTAATCTGCTAAATGATAAAATACAAAATGAGTTTCTTTCGCAAATTTATAGGAAGGACACGACTAATTCATGGTCCCATTGCTTTCTATGTTAAATTCCTCCGTTCAAACCCTACCCCTGAAGGCACACCTCTTTTGTTTTAAGTTCAAATAAAGTGGCAATCATTGCATTTCAAAGCAACACTTTAAGCTGCTGCTTAATTTGATGAAAAGCTACAACTCTATCTAGCTACTGAGAAGTGATACAATGTTTATATATAAGCACCACATAGACAGTAACAAGAAAGGCTGCTAACCTGTGAACTTTTAGACGGCAGCAATTTCAATATTTAGACTTATTATGTTTTGACTTCTGAGCCTCCTCACTCTCAGTTCGTACAAGTTATAGCAGATACTAGTATGTGATACGTATGATAGGGGACGTTTAATCTATACCTATAAAATGCATCGGATCGGAGGTATAGTAACTGTGAACCCTAAACACAGTGCCAAGCTTAACTTCACCATACGTATATATCATGAATAGTATCCAACTACTTCCTGTAATTGACTTTTAGGTCAATTTAAGTTTGTCCCGTTCAATAGTTTGTCCCGTGCATAATTATGTCATATTGCATGCAACTTTAAAATACTAGAATACAGCTTAATTGTATACTTACTGTTTAGACTTGACGTGTATTTTCTGTCTTTTATAACTACTTTCTTCTTAAGACACCAAAAATGTGGTTCAAACTAGAATTTCAATGCCTTTGATTGATACCTTTTCTGAAACTGTTGACAGTAATCTGCTAAATGATAAAATACAAAATGAGTTTCTTTCGCAAATTTATAGGAAGGACACGACTAATTCATGGTCCCATTGCTTTCTATGTTAAATTCCTCCGTTCAAACCCTACCCCTGAAGGCACACCTCTTTTGTTTTAAGTTCAAATAAAGTGGCAATCATTGCATTTCAAAGCAACACTTTAAGCTGCTGCTTAATTTGATGAAAAGCTACAACTCTATCTAGCTACTGAGAAGTGATACAATGTTTATATATAAGCACCACATAGACAGTAACAAGAAAGGCTGCTAACCTGTGAACTTTTAGACGGCAGCAATTTCAATATTTAGACTTATTATGTTTTGACTTCTGAGCCTCCTCACTCTCAGTTCGTACAAGTTATAGCAGATACTAGTATGTGATACGTATGATAGGGGACGTTTAATCTATACCTATAAAATGCATCGGATCGGAGGTATAGTAACTGTGAACCCTAAACACAGTGCCAAGCTTAACTTCACCATACGTATATATCATGAATAGTATCCAACTACTTCCTGTAATTGACTTTTAGGTCAATTTAAGTTTGTCCCGTTCAATAGTTTGTCCCGTGCATAATTATGTCATATTGCATGCAACTTTAAAATACTAGAATACAGCTTAATTGTATACTTACTGTTTAGACTTGACGTGTATTTTCTGTCTTTTATAACTACTTTCTTCTTAAGACACCAAAAATGTGGTTCAAACTAGAATTTCAATGCCTTTGATTGATACCTTTTCTGAAACTGTTGACAGTAATCTGCTAAATGATAAAATACAAAATGAGTTTCTTTCGCAAATTTATAGGAAGGACACGACTAATTCATGGTCCCATTGCTTTCTATGTTAAATTCCTCCGTTCAAACCCTACCCCTGAAGGCACACCTCTTTTGTTTTAAGTTCAAATAAAGTGGCAATCATTGCATTTCAAAGCAACACTTTAAGCTGCTGCTTAATTTGATGAAAAGCTACAACTCTATCTAGCTACTGAGAAGTGATACAATGTTTATATATAAGCACCACATAGACAGTAACAAGAAAGGCTGCTAACCTGTGAACTTTTAGACGGCAGCAATTTCAATATTTAGACTTATTATGTTTTGACTTCTGAGCCTCCTCACTCTCAGTTCGTACAAGTTATAGCAGATACTAGTATGTGATACGTATGATAGGGGACGTTTAATCTATACCTATAAAATGCATCGGATCGGAGGTATAGTAACTGTGAACCCTAAACACAGTGCCAAGCTTAACTTCACCATACGTATATATCATGAATAGTATCCAACTACTTCCTGTAATTGACTTTTAGGTCAATTTAAGTTTGTCCCGTTCAATAGTTTGTCCCGTGCATAATTATGTCATATTGCATGCAACTTTAAAATACTAGAATACAGCTTAATTGTATACTTACTGTTTAGACTTGACGTGTATTTTCTGTCTTTTATAACTACTTTCTTCTTAAGACACCAAAAATGTGGTTCAAACTAGAATTTCAATGCCTTTGATTGATACCTTTTCTGAAACTGTTGACAGTAATCTGCTAAATGATAAAATACAAAATGAGTTTCTTTCGCAAATTTATAGGAAGGACACGACTAATTCATGGTCCCATTGCTTTCTATGTTAAATTCCTCCGTTCAAACCCTACCCCTGAAGGCACACCTCTTTTGTTTTAAGTTCAAATAAAGTGGCAATCATTGCATTTCAAAGCAACACTTTAAGCTGCTGCTTAATTTGATGAAAAGCTACAACTCTATCTAGCTACTGAGAAGTGATACAATGTTTATATATAAGCACCACATAGACAGTAACAAGAAAGGCTGCTAACCTGTGAACTTTTAGACGGCAGCAATTTCAATATTTAGACTTATTATGTTTTGACTTCTGAGCCTCCTCACTCTCAGTTCGTACAAGTTATAGCAGATACTAGTATGTGATACGTATGATAGGGGACGTTTAATCTATACCTATAAAATGCATCGGATCGGAGGTATAGTAACTGTGAACCCTAAACACAGTGCCAAGCTTAACTTCACCATACGTATATATCATGAATAGTATCCAACTACTTCCTGTAATTGACTTTTAGGTCAATTTAAGTTTGTCCCGTTCAATAGTTTGTCCCGTGCATAATTATGTCATATTGCATGCAACTTTAAAATACTAGAATACAGCTTAATTGTATACTTACTGTTTAGACTTGACGTGTATTTTCTGTCTTTTATAACTACTTTCTTCTTAAGACACCAAAAATGTGGTTCAAACTAGAATTTCAATGCCTTTGATTGATACCTTTTCTGAAACTGTTGACAGTAATCTGCTAAATGATAAAATACAAAATGAGTTTCTTTCGCAAATTTATAGGAAGGACACGACTAATTCATGGTCCCATTGCTTTCTATGTTAAATTCCTCCGTTCAAACCCTACCCCTGAAGGCACACCTCTTTTGTTTTAAGTTCAAATAAAGTGGCAATCATTGCATTTCAAAGCAACACTTTAAGCTGCTGCTTAATTTGATGAAAAGCTACAACTCTATCTAGCTACTGAGAAGTGATACAATGTTTATATATAAGCACCACATAGACAGTAACAAGAAAGGCTGCTAACCTGTGAACTTTTAGACGGCAGCAATTTCAATATTTAGACTTATTATGTTTTGACTTCTGAGCCTCCTCACTCTCAGTTCGTACAAGTTATAGCAGATACTAGTATGTGATACGTATGATAGGGGACGTTTAATCTATACCTATAAAATGCATCGGATCGGAGGTATAGTAACTGTGAACCCTAAACACAGTGCCAAGCTTAACTTCACCATACGTATATATCATGAATAGTATCCAACTACTTCCTGTAATTGACTTTTAGGTCAATTTAAGTTTGTCCCGTTCAATAGTTTGTCCCGTGCATAATTATGTCATATTGCATGCAACTTTAAAATACTAGAATACAGCTTAATTGTATACTTACTGTTTAGACTTGACGTGTATTTTCTGTCTTTTATAACTACTTTCTTCTTAAGACACCAAAAATGTGGTTCAAACTAGAATTTCAATGCCTTTGATTGATACCTTTTCTGAAACTGTTGACAGTAATCTGCTAAATGATAAAATACAAAATGAGTTTCTTTCGCAAATTTATAGGAAGGACACGACTAATTCATGGTCCCATTGCTTTCTATGTTAAATTCCTCCGTTCAAACCCTACCCCTGAAGGCACACCTCTTTTGTTTTAAGTTCAAATAAAGTGGCAATCATTGCATTTCAAAGCAACACTTTAAGCTGCTGCTTAATTTGATGAAAAGCTACAACTCTATCTAGCTACTGAGAAGTGATACAATGTTTATATATAAGCACCACATAGACAGTAACAAGAAAGGCTGCTAACCTGTGAACTTTTAGACGGCAGCAATTTCAATATTTAGACTTATTATGTTTTGACTTCTGAGCCTCCTCACTCTCAGTTCGTACAAGTTATAGCAGATACTAGTATGTGATACGTATGATAGGGGACGTTTAATCTATACCTATAAAATGCATCGGATCGGAGGTATAGTAACTGTGAACCCTAAACACAGTGCCAAGCTTAACTTCACCATACGTATATATCATGAATAGTATCCAACTACTTCCTGTAATTGACTTTTAGGTCAATTTAAGTTTGTCCCGTTCAATAGTTTGTCCCGTGCATAATTATGTCATATTGCATGCAACTTTAAAATACTAGAATACAGCTTAATTGTATACTTACTGTTTAGACTTGACGTGTATTTTCTGTCTTTTATAACTACTTTCTTCTTAAGACACCAAAAATGTGGTTCAAACTAGAATTTCAATGCCTTTGATTGATACCTTTTCTGAAACTGTTGACAGTAATCTGCTAAATGATAAAATACAAAATGAGTTTCTTTCGCAAATTTATAGGAAGGACACGACTAATTCATGGTCCCATTGCTTTCTATGTTAAATTCCTCCGTTCAAACCCTACCCCTGAAGGCACACCTCTTTTGTTTTAAGTTCAAATAAAGTGGCAATCATTGCATTTCAAAGCAACACTTTAAGCTGCTGCTTAATTTGATGAAAAGCTACAACTCTATCTAGCTACTGAGAAGTGATACAATGTTTATATATAAGCACCACATAGACAGTAACAAGAAAGGCTGCTAACCTGTGAACTTTTAGACGGCAGCAATTTCAATATTTAGACTTATTATGTTTTGACTTCTGAGCCTCCTCACTCTCAGTTCGTACAAGTTATAGCAGATACTAGTATGTGATACGTATGATAGGGGACGTTTAATCTATACCTATAAAATGCATCGGATCGGAGGTATAGTAACTGTGAACCCTAAACACAGTGCCAAGCTTAACTTCACCATACGTATATATCATGAATAGTATCCAACTACTTCCTGTAATTGACTTTTAGGTCAATTTAAGTTTGTCCCGTTCAATAGTTTGTCCCGTGCATAATTATGTCATATTGCATGCAACTTTAAAATACTAGAATACAGCTTAATTGTATACTTACTGTTTAGACTTGACGTGTATTTTCTGTCTTTTATAACTACTTTCTTCTTAAGACACCAAAAATGTGGTTCAAACTAGAATTTCAATGCCTTTGATTGATACCTTTTCTGAAACTGTTGACAGTAATCTGCTAAATGATAAAATACAAAATGAGTTTCTTTCGCAAATTTATAGGAAGGACACGACTAATTCATGGTCCCATTGCTTTCTATGTTAAATTCCTCCGTTCAAACCCTACCCCTGAAGGCACACCTCTTTTGTTTTAAGTTCAAATAAAGTGGCAATCATTGCATTTCAAAGCAACACTTTAAGCTGCTGCTTAATTTGATGAAAAGCTACAACTCTATCTAGCTACTGAGAAGTGATACAATGTTTATATATAAGCACCACATAGACAGTAACAAGAAAGGCTGCTAACCTGTGAACTTTTAGACGGCAGCAATTTCAATATTTAGACTTATTATGTTTTGACTTCTGAGCCTCCTCACTCTCAGTTCGTACAAGTTATAGCAGATACTAGTATGTGATACGTATGATAGGGGACGTTTAATCTATACCTATAAAATGCATCGGATCGGAGGTATAGTAACTGTGAACCCTAAACACAGTGCCAAGCTTAACTTCACCATACGTATATATCATGAATAGTATCCAACTACTTCCTGTAATTGACTTTTAGGTCAATTTAAGTTTGTCCCGTTCAATAGTTTGTCCCGTGCATAATTATGTCATATTGCATGCAACTTTAAAATACTAGAATACAGCTTAATTGTATACTTACTGTTTAGACTTGACGTGTATTTTCTGTCTTTTATAACTACTTTCTTCTTAAGACACCAAAAATGTGGTTCAAACTAGAATTTCAATGCCTTTGATTGATACCTTTTCTGAAACTGTTGACAGTAATCTGCTAAATGATAAAATACAAAATGAGTTTCTTTCGCAAATTTATAGGAAGGACACGACTAATTCATGGTCCCATTGCTTTCTATGTTAAATTCCTCCGTTCAAACCCTACCCCTGAAGGCACACCTCTTTTGTTTTAAGTTCAAATAAAGTGGCAATCATTGCATTTCAAAGCAACACTTTAAGCTGCTGCTTAATTTGATGAAAAGCTACAACTCTATCTAGCTACTGAGAAGTGATACAATGTTTATATATAAGCACCACATAGACAGTAACAAGAAAGGCTGCTAACCTGTGAACTTTTAGACGGCAGCAATTTCAATATTTAGACTTATTATGTTTTGACTTCTGAGCCTCCTCACTCTCAGTTCGTACAAGTTATAGCAGATACTAGTATGTGATACGTATGATAGGGGACGTTTAATCTATACCTATAAAATGCATCGGATCGGAGGTATAGTAACTGTGAACCCTAAACACAGTGCCAAGCTTAACTTCACCATACGTATATATCATGAATAGTATCCAACTACTTCCTGTAATTGACTTTTAGGTCAATTTAAGTTTGTCCCGTTCAATAGTTTGTCCCGTGCATAATTATGTCATATTGCATGCAACTTTAAAATACTAGAATACAGCTTAATTGTATACTTACTGTTTAGACTTGACGTGTATTTTCTGTCTTTTATAACTACTTTCTTCTTAAGACACCAAAAATGTGGTTCAAACTAGAATTTCAATGCCTTTGATTGATACCTTTTCTGAAACTGTTGACAGTAATCTGCTAAATGATAAAATACAAAATGAGTTTCTTTCGCAAATTTATAGGAAGGACACGACTAATTCATGGTCCCATTGCTTTCTATGTTAAATTCCTCCGTTCAAACCCTACCCCTGAAGGCACACCTCTTTTGTTTTAAGTTCAAATAAAGTGGCAATCATTGCATTTCAAAGCAACACTTTAAGCTGCTGCTTAATTTGATGAAAAGCTACAACTCTATCTAGCTACTGAGAAGTGATACAATGTTTATATATAAGCACCACATAGACAGTAACAAGAAAGGCTGCTAACCTGTGAACTTTTAGACGGCAGCAATTTCAATATTTAGACTTATTATGTTTTGACTTCTGAGCCTCCTCACTCTCAGTTCGTACAAGTTATAGCAGATACTAGTATGTGATACGTATGATAGGGGACGTTTAATCTATACCTATAAAATGCATCGGATCGGAGGTATAGTAACTGTGAACCCTAAACACAGTGCCAAGCTTAACTTCACCATACGTATATATCATGAATAGTATCCAACTACTTCCTGTAATTGACTTTTAGGTCAATTTAAGTTTGTCCCGTTCAATAGTTTGTCCCGTGCATAATTATGTCATATTGCATGCAACTTTAAAATACTAGAATACAGCTTAATTGTATACTTACTGTTTAGACTTGACGTGTATTTTCTGTCTTTTATAACTACTTTCTTCTTAAGACACCAAAAATGTGGTTCAAACTAGAATTTCAATGCCTTTGATTGATACCTTTTCTGAAACTGTTGACAGTAATCTGCTAAATGATAAAATACAAAATGAGTTTCTTTCGCAAATTTATAGGAAGGACACGACTAATTCATGGTCCCATTGCTTTCTATGTTAAATTCCTCCGTTCAAACCCTACCCCTGAAGGCACACCTCTTTTGTTTTAAGTTCAAATAAAGTGGCAATCATTGCATTTCAAAGCAACACTTTAAGCTGCTGCTTAATTTGATGAAAAGCTACAACTCTATCTAGCTACTGAGAAGTGATACAATGTTTATATATAAGCACCACATAGACAGTAACAAGAAAGGCTGCTAACCTGTGAACTTTTAGACGGCAGCAATTTCAATATTTAGACTTATTATGTTTTGACTTCTGAGCCTCCTCACTCTCAGTTCGTACAAGTTATAGCAGATACTAGTATGTGATACGTATGATAGGGGACGTTTAATCTATACCTATAAAATGCATCGGATCGGAGGTATAGTAACTGTGAACCCTAAACACAGTGCCAAGCTTAACTTCACCATACGTATATATCATGAATAGTATCCAACTACTTCCTGTAATTGACTTTTAGGTCAATTTAAGTTTGTCCCGTTCAATAGTTTGTCCCGTGCATAATTATGTCATATTGCATGCAACTTTAAAATACTAGAATACAGCTTAATTGTATACTTACTGTTTAGACTTGACGTGTATTTTCTGTCTTTTATAACTACTTTCTTCTTAAGACACCAAAAATGTGGTTCAAACTAGAATTTCAATGCCTTTGATTGATACCTTTTCTGAAACTGTTGACAGTAATCTGCTAAATGATAAAATACAAAATGAGTTTCTTTCGCAAATTTATAGGAAGGACACGACTAATTCATGGTCCCATTGCTTTCTATGTTAAATTCCTCCGTTCAAACCCTACCCCTGAAGGCACACCTCTTTTGTTTTAAGTTCAAATAAAGTGGCAATCATTGCATTTCAAAGCAACACTTTAAGCTGCTGCTTAATTTGATGAAAAGCTACAACTCTATCTAGCTACTGAGAAGTGATACAATGTTTATATATAAGCACCACATAGACAGTAACAAGAAAGGCTGCTAACCTGTGAACTTTTAGACGGCAGCAATTTCAATATTTAGACTTATTATGTTTTGACTTCTGAGCCTCCTCACTCTCAGTTCGTACAAGTTATAGCAGATACTAGTATGTGATACGTATGATAGGGGACGTTTAATCTATACCTATAAAATGCATCGGATCGGAGGTATAGTAACTGTGAACCCTAAACACAGTGCCAAGCTTAACTTCACCATACGTATATATCATGAATAGTATCCAACTACTTCCTGTAATTGACTTTTAGGTCAATTTAAGTTTGTCCCGTTCAATAGTTTGTCCCGTGCATAATTATGTCATATTGCATGCAACTTTAAAATACTAGAATACAGCTTAATTGTATACTTACTGTTTAGACTTGACGTGTATTTTCTGTCTTTTATAACTACTTTCTTCTTAAGACACCAAAAATGTGGTTCAAACTAGAATTTCAATGCCTTTGATTGATACCTTTTCTGAAACTGTTGACAGTAATCTGCTAAATGATAAAATACAAAATGAGTTTCTTTCGCAAATTTATAGGAAGGACACGACTAATTCATGGTCCCATTGCTTTCTATGTTAAATTCCTCCGTTCAAACCCTACCCCTGAAGGCACACCTCTTTTGTTTTAAGTTCAAATAAAGTGGCAATCATTGCATTTCAAAGCAACACTTTAAGCTGCTGCTTAATTTGATGAAAAGCTACAACTCTATCTAGCTACTGAGAAGTGATACAATGTTTATATATAAGCACCACATAGACAGTAACAAGAAAGGCTGCTAACCTGTGAACTTTTAGACGGCAGCAATTTCAATATTTAGACTTATTATGTTTTGACTTCTGAGCCTCCTCACTCTCAGTTCGTACAAGTTATAGCAGATACTAGTATGTGATACGTATGATAGGGGACGTTTAATCTATACCTATAAAATGCATCGGATCGGAGGTATAGTAACTGTGAACCCTAAACACAGTGCCAAGCTTAACTTCACCATACGTATATATCATGAATAGTATCCAACTACTTCCTGTAATTGACTTTTCGGTCAATTTAAGTTTGTCCCGTTCAATAGTTTGTCCCGTGCATAATTATGTCATATTGCATGCAACTTTAAAATACTAGAATACAGCTTAATTGTATACTTACTGTTTAGACTTGACGTGTATTTTCTGTCTTTTATAACTACTTTCTTCTTAAGACACCAAAAATGTGGTTCAAACTAGAATTTCAATGCCTTTGATTGATACCTTTTCTGAAACTGTTGACAGTAATCTGCTAAATGATAAAATACAAAATGAGTTTCTTTCGCAAATTTATAGGAAGGACACGACTAATTCATGGTCCCATTGCTTTCTATGTTAAATTCCTCCGTTCAAACCCTACCCCTGAAGGCACACCTCTTTTGTTTTAAGTTCAAATAAAGTGGCAATCATTGCATTTCAAAGCAACACTTTAAGCTGCTGCTTAATTTGATGAAAAGCTACAACTCTATCTAGCTACTGAGAAGTGATACAATGTTTATATATAAGCACCACATAGACAGTAACAAGAAAGGCTGCTAACCTGTGAACTTTTAGACGGCAGCAATTTCAATATTTAGACTTATTATGTTTTGACTTCTGAGCCTCCTCACTCTCAGTTCGTACAAGTTATAGCAGATACTA